>NW_007251203.1:0-45613 GCF_000164805.1 Carlito syrichta | reverse complement strand
CTGCATAATGAACATTTGTATACCTAACCCTGAATTTTACCCCACATCTTTAAAATAAAATAAAATAAAATAAGGATTGTAATTCACAATATGATTGTGAGAATAATTGAGGTAACATAAGTAAAGTGCTTAGTGCATTTAAAGTCCCTGGCACAATTTTAAAATTGTGGGGTACAGTTAAGTGTTAGGTATACAAATATGCATCGTTCAGACACCCTTGTTGATAAGGGGTGTCCCCCGGCCCCGGACAGGTATTGACTACCGTTAACCCCACCTCTCTCCCCCTCCCTGCCCCCTCCCATAGTTTCCCACCACTGTCAATCCTTTTCTTATAGTATTATGATAGATGTTCAAGGTCCACTTATGAGTGAGAACATGTGATACTCAGATCTTTGTTTCTGTAAGAGATCACTCAGTATTATA
This sequence comes from Carlito syrichta, assembly GCF_000164805.1. Taxonomy (NCBI): domain Eukaryota; kingdom Metazoa; phylum Chordata; class Mammalia; order Primates; family Tarsiidae; genus Carlito; species Carlito syrichta. The sequence goes on along the minus strand of NW_007251203.1, from coordinate 45,190 downwards.
AACTCTAGTTCCTTCCAGGTTGCTGCGAAATACATGATTTTGTTCTTTTTTATGGCTGTGTAGTATTCCATCATGTATATGTACCACATTTTTTTAATCTAGTCCTCTTTTGATGGACAACATGGTTGGTTCCAGGTTCTTGCTATTGTGAACAATGCTGCAATAAACATACGTGTGCAGGTATCTGTTTTATAGAGTTATTTGAGTTCTTCAGGGTATATTCCTAGTAGGGGGATTGTGGGGTCATATGGGAGGTCGATATTTAGAGCTTTTAGGAATCGCCATACTGCTTTCCACAGAGGTTGCCCTAGTTTACACTCCCACCAACAGTGTAGAAGTGTTCCCTTTTCACCACATCCTCTTCAGCATCTGTTATTTTTTGAGTTATTGATAATGGCCATTCTGACTGGAGTTAGGTGGTATCTCAGTGTAGTTTTAATTTGCATCTCCTCGATGATTAGTGAGGTTGAACATTTCTTCATGTGTCTGTTGGCTGCTCATATGTCCTCTTTTGAGAAATGTCTGTTCATATCTTTTGCCCACTTTATAATGGGGTTGTTTGCTTTTTTCTTTTCAGCACGTTTGAGTTCCTTGTAGATCCAAGATGTTAGGCCTTTGTCAGATATGGAGTTGGCAAATACTTTTTCCCAGTCTGTGGGCTGTCTCCCTGCCCTCTTGATGGTTTCTTTGACTTTGCAGAAGCTTGTCAGTTTAATGAGGTCCCTAGATTCTTGTTTCTATTATTAACTATGAGTCCTGGAGAAGTTATCAAGATACTCTCACTTATATTTTCCTCATGACTAATATAGGACATGAATAACACCTGAATGTTTTTTTTTTTTTTGAGTCGGAGTCTCACTCTGTCACCCAGACTGGAGTGCACTGGCTGCTCCTGGCCACTACAGCCTCAACTTGCACCAGCTGGAGAAAGTGGACGGTGTGCACATCTTCTCGAACACTGCATTCATTGATGTCATCTTGGTAGCTTGAAATTGCCCATTGTGGGCATAATTATACCACAGATATCAGCAAATACTACAAATCAGGGCTTATAATCCATTGTTAAACATTTGGTGGCACTGATTACGTCTGACATGATTGTCAGCATTGATTACTCTGTCACATCTTAGGTACTATGCACAGCGATCCTTCCACCTCAGCGTTCCAAGTAGCTGGAACTACAGGCACGTGCTACCTCGCCTGGCTAATTTTTTTATTTATTGTAGACATGAGGTCTCACCAAGTTGCCCAGGCAGGTCTCGAACCCGTGGGCTCAGGCAATCCATTCACCTCAGCCTCCCAAAGTCACGGGATTACAGGCTGAGCCACTGAGCCCGGCTCACCTGAATGTTCTTCTATACAGCATTGTTCAGAGGATAAGATGAGATAGTATATGTGAAGGTGACCTGTTAATCACTATGATCCTAACTTTTCAGATAAGGAAACTAAAGGCTAACAGTCAAAAGCAACTACTCAAGGTCATGTTACTAGCAAGTAGTAAAGCCAGGATTTAAAACCAAACTTTCAGTTCCTGAAACCAGGACTGATTTCATTTTATCACATAACTGTCTCTCATAAAGTTGTTTTTTTTTTAATTTTTAATTTTAAAGATGTGGGGTACAGTTCAGGGTTAGGTATACAAATGTTCATTATGCCGGTACCCTTGCTGATGAGGCGTGCCCCTCCTCCTCTGGCAGTTTCCTACTACTGCCAATCCCTTTCTCATAGTATTATGATAGTTTTTCAAGTTCAATTTATGAGTAATAAAATGTGATACTCAGTTCTTTGTTTATCTGGTAGATTACTCAGTATTATATCCTCTAAGCCCATACATTTTTAAGAACTTCCTTTACATAGGCCAGGATGAGTCTGGCCTGGCATAGGATTAAGTTTAAAAAAAAAAGAAAAAGAAGAAGTGAAAGAATCTCAGTTGCCAGGGTGAAAGGTCATGTGACTGGAGAGTCAGGACAAGCAATATACCAACCATTCTGTTTCTAATAATAGTCTTCTCTGTCCTGAAGTCAATCTTTGACTTTGCCTTCATCTCCTATAATTCTTTTTCGCAGCACACTATTTCTTCCTTTAAAATATTTCCATTATTCACACTTTTCTCCTTATTTCCACTGCTAACAGTTCAGCATAGCTTTTATTGCTCTATGCCTGGCACATCAAGCAACCTTAGGTAAATTATCTCCTTCCTCCACCAAGTTGCCTTCAGCAATATATCCAGGTGACTCTTCCAAAGTTATCACCTCTAAGATTTACAAGGCCAGGGATTATCCAGTGGTGTGCTGGAGTCGGCTTGCACCAGCTGGAGAAAGTGGACGGTGTGCACATCTTCTCGAACACTGCATTCATTGATGTCATCTTGGTAGCTTGAAATTGCCCATTGTGGTCATAATTATACCACAGATATCAGCAAATACTACAAATCAGGGCTTATAATCCATTGTTAAACATTTGGTGGCACTGATTACGTCTGACATGATTGTCAGCATTGATTACTCTGTCACATCTTAGGTACTATGCACAGTGTCTGATACAGAGTATGTGTACTCAATATGCATTTGCTCCATAAATTACAGTTACTCTCCTCCCCACATACCTATACATTTCATTGGCCACAATTCATAGTCCAACTGGGCTGCCTGACATTGTAGACCTCCCTGGTTTGGTCCTTCACTATGAAGTCAATATTTGTATTCTTCTGTAAGATCAAATTCTACTTAAGCTATAGAGCTGCCACTGGCACTGGCCTGACCTATGACTAATTCCTCCTCTGAACCTTAGTTCCTGCTCTTCCTCCCACCCAGAAGCTTCTTTCGCCATCTACTTGTCCAAATCCTACTAGTTATTTCGTGCTCAGATCAAATTTCACATCTTCCCTAAAGCTTCTCATCATGCTAAGACCTTCTGATCTCTACATATTTAGTCCATTTATTTAGTATTTAATTACTTTGTGTTGCTTCACTCCTATTAGCTGTATTTCCATAGCTGTGTCACAAATGTATGATGCATAGTCCTTAAAAGTAACATCTATATTTTTTTCTAATTTGCACTTCCACAATCATGTAATATACATTAGGACTCAAGAAGTCCATCTAGTCCAATGATTTCCAAACATTTTTCCAAGGTCTGGTTCAGAACAGTCTCCGATTCTAGACTTCTGCTTTTGAACCAGTTGATTCCCAACTACCACCCACCTCCAAGTTCACAGTGCTCAGTATGAGAAGAACCCCTGAATGCCCTTACTGCAGCCCTCTCTGGCCAGTCACCTAAGCTGCAGCCAATGGCAGAGGGCAATCATTTTTTGGATTTTCCTATTACATTTCCCAGAATATCCCAAATGAAATAAAATAAGATTTATAAGAGGTAGAGTTGGGGTTGAGATTCACGTATCCTGACTCTGGATCCCAGTTCCTAGCTACTATGTTTTAGTGTCTCAGTGAATGAATGGATTACTCATTGCAATTAACACTATTAAACCTTCTGTTCACTTTCTTGGGAATACTAGCACACATTGTCTACAACAAGGCAGTCATTCATCATTAATGACTTAGACCAAAGAATATTGGCTTACACAGCCATACGGGCTGTGCCATTTGCCATGTGTGCACTGAGTGGCACCTCCTGGAGGTGTTCAATGCAGTGGCCTTACTCTGGTTCTAATTGCTGGGCAATTAGGCAATCAGAGAAGTTAAAGGCTTAATAGGGGGGCAATATGGGGTTTATAATTGGGTCTATTCATCTATCTGCAAATAGGATTCCATTTAAAATGCAAATGATTAAATGCTTATTTTTGTAGTTGGCTAAGAAACTCAGAAGATACAAAGATGGATCAGATAATGTTTCTGCCCTCATATTTATTACCATCTAATAAGGGAGACAGGGCAGTAAACTATACACTGATTATAATTCAAAGAACTCAACTATAAAGATGGAAATCCACCAGACCACGATTTTCTTACTAACAGCAACACAATTAAACTCATCAGCATTTACTGAGAAGCAGAACAGCTAGGCAGCTAAGAAGATAGATTGAAGAATTTGAATTCCAGCTTCATTGTCAGAAGTTTTGTGAATTTGCATGCTACTCGGTCTCTCAATACCTAAATTTCTTTGTATATAAAATGTGGGTAATTATAATAGTATCTACCTCCTAATAGTGTTAGGAGGCTCAAAATGAGCTAACATTTGGAAAGGTTTATCACAAGGTCTAGCACATAGTAAATGCTAGGTGAATAGCTATTAAGTAAATATTGTGGTGCTTAGAGATGACTTCAAATGTCTTTTTTTATTCTCACTGATTTACCATTTTTAACATTTCTCATACATTTAGAAGACTTTCCTCAGTTTGTGCTGTTTGGTCTCATTTGAGGATAAGATGAAAGAAAGACAGAGGAGGATAAATAATCTGTGTTAATATGTTTGCTTTTTATTACCATCAGAAGAATGAAAATCTCCTCAGGATGCAGAGTTTCTGGTCTCAAGGAAACTATTAAGCACACTGGTTGCTACTTCACAGAAACATGAAAACATTTTACAAACCTTTAACCAACAGATAAGAACATTAAAGCCAAGTTTAAAGTCTAGGTGGGAAAAGACTTGAATTACATTCCAAATTTGCCTCCACTGAAATGGGTGATGACTTCAGTTATCCAAAATGGAAAATTTCAGGGGCTCCCAAACAAAATAAAGTCAAAGTTTCAGTTTACCTCATAATTGTCTTCTGCACTCTAAGCCGAGTGAGAGAATGAATCAAAATTATAACCTGGTTATAATCGGGCAATGACTGATTACCCTGTTAGACAGACACAAATGTTTTTAGAAATTTGCCTAGAATCTAATCGGAAAAAAATTGGAACAACAACAAAAGACTTTTATATTTGCTGCCTTGTTATAATACTAACTTAATAGAGAAATTAAGAACCAAGACACACAACAATTATGTATCTGTCTCTGAAGTATTTTTTTTTTTAATTGTGTTTGTAGAGATAGGATCTCAGTATATTGCCCAGGCTGGTTTGAACTCCTGACCTCAAGTGATCCGCTAGCCTTGGCCTCCCAAAGTACAGGGATTACAGTGCTGGGATTACAGGTATGAAACACTGTTCCTGGCCTACTTCTGAAGTATTTAAAGGAACAATTGACCTGTTACATGAGGTAGTTATATGCATATTATCCAATAATGACTTACTTTGTGAATAACACAGCAGGTATTCAACATTATTTTTCTTAACTTTTACCCTACTTATATGAGGCCAACTTTCCTACAAAAGGGACCCAGGATCATAACAAATCATAGGCAACAGTGAAACCTAATCATAATCACCTCTTACCTACAAGAGGGATCAAAACTTAAATCTGCATAATTTACTTCTGTCATGACTCCCTTCCTGCTGTGGCATGATCTTTTTGAAATTTATCCAAATAGCAACCTTCCCTGATTTCACTTGAAAATACTAGAAAATGCTGTGACAGTGTCCAAAATAACTTCCCAGAAACTCTGAGCAAATTGGACAACTTTCTTTTTAACAATATCTATTAAAAATATAGGAACAAGAAAAGGTGATTCCATGAAAGTATGGAACCACCAAGTATAAAGTAAGTATATTTCCTCATTTGCTTCTCACATACTAAGTTTCAAAAAAATGGGATGATAAGAAAGATCACAAGTTAACAGACTAACAAATCACCTAAAGGAGCTGGAACTGGAAAGACAAGACCACCAAAGCCCTAACTTCAGCAGAAGAATCCAGATCACCAGGGTAAAAGCTCAAATATGGGACATAGAAGTCAAAAATATCATAGAAAAAATTGACAATACAAAAAGCTGTTTCTTTGAAAGGATAAAAATATTGATGGACCCCAGTCAGACTGACCAAGAATAAGCCCAGATAAACACAATCAGAAATGCAAAAGATCAAGTCATAACTGACCCTGAAGAAATACAAAAGATTACCAGAGACTACTATGTACACCAGTATGGAAACAAACTCAAAAACCTAAATGAAATGGAGGGCTTCCTGACATCACACAACCTCCCAAGGTTGAAATAAGAGGAAATTAAGACCCTAAATAGACCAATAACAACACAGGAAATTGATTCCATTATAAGAAAACTACCTCCAAAAAAAAACCATGCCAGGCTGGGTGGCTCAGTCTGTAATCCTGCACTTTGGGAGACCGAGGTGAGTGAATTACCTGAGCCCGCAAGTTCGAGACCTGCCTTGGCAACTTGGTAAAACCTCATCTCTACAGTAAATCAAAAATATTAGCCAGGTGTGGTAGCATGCTCCTGTAGTTCCAGCTACTTGGAAGACTGAAGCAGAAGGATCGCTGGAGCCCAGCAGGTCGAAGCTGCTGGTGCCGGAGCCCAGCAGGTGGAGGCTGCACTCCAGTCTGGGTAACAGAGTGAGCCTCCAACTCAAAAAAAAAATCAAAACAAAACAAAAAAACAACAAACAAAACAAAAGCCCTGGACCAGACAGCTTTCCTGTGGAATTCTACAAAACATACAAGAAGGAGTTGATACCAGTCCTATAGAAAGTATTCCAGACAATCGAGAAAGATGTAGCTTTCCCAAAATCATTTTATGAAACTAACATCACATTGATACCTAAGTCAGTTAAAGACCCAGGTAAAGAAAGAGAACTATAGGCCAATTTCCCTGATGAACATAAATGCAAAAATTCTCAACAAGACTTTAGCAAATCAGATCCAACAACACATCTCAAAAATCATACTCCATAATCAAGTTGGCTTCATTCCCAGGATGCAGGGCTGGTTCAACATCTGCAAGATCATAAATGTAATTAAATACATCAACAGATGTAAAAACAAGAACCACGTGATTATATCATTAGATGTAGGAAAAGCTTTTGATAAAATCCAGCATCCTTTCTTGATAAAAAAACCCTTGAACACCTAGGTATAGAGGGAACATACCTCAAAATAGTAAGAGCCATCTACGAATAACCCACAGACAGCATATTGCTTAATGGACAGATATTGGGAATATTTTCCCTGAAAACTAGAACAGGACAAGGCTCCCCATTTCACCATCCTGTTCAACATAGTGTTGGAAGTCCTAGCTAGAGCAATCAGACAAGAGAAGGAAATCAGAGATATCTAGATAGGAAAAGAGGAAGTTAAGTTATCCCTTTTTGCTGACGATATGTTTCATACCTCGAAAATCCAAGAGAATCTGTCAAAAACCTCTTTGCATTCATAAAGGACTTTGGCAATGTCTCAGGATACAAAATAAATGTGCAAAATTATACACCAACAACAAACAGGTAGAGACCCAAATAAAAAGCACAATCCCATTTACATTAACCACACACACAAGAAATGAAATACCTTGGCATCTTTCCAACTGGAGAAGTGAAAGTCCTTTACAACAAAAACTGCAAAACACTGCTCAAAGAAATCAAAGATGACACAAATAAATGGAAAAATATTCCATGCTCATGGATTGGAAGAATCAACATTTTAAAGATACCTATCCTATTAAAGTCAATCTACAGATTCAACGCAATACCTATTAAATTACCAACATCATTCTTCTCAGAGCTGGAAATAACAATACAGAAATTCATATGGAAACATAAAAGACCACAAATAGTCAAAACAATTATTTGCATAAGAAACAAACCAGGAGAGATTACACTTCCAGACTTCAAACTTGACCTTAAGGCTACAATAATCAAAACAGCCTGGCACTGGTACAAGAACATGGTCTACAAGGCATGTAGACCAATGTGACAGAATAGAGATTCCAGAAACAAAACTTCAATTTCTCAATCAATTCATCTTGGACAAAGCTTCCACCAACAACCACTGGGAAGAGGAGAACCTATTCAGTAAATGGTACTGGAAAAACTAGTTGATCATATGTAGAAGATTGAAACAGGACCTGTACTTATCACTATACACAAAAATCAACTCTAAATGGATCAAAGACCTAAACTTAAAACTTCAAGCTATAAGAATCATAGAAAATGTGGGAAACACCATTACAGAAATTGGAATAGGCTGATTCCTGATCAAAACACCAGATGCCCACGCCATACGAGGTAAGACAGTCAAGTAGGACCTCATCACACTGAAAAGCTTCTGCAAAGCAAAAGTAACCATCAATAGAGCAGAGAGACAACCCACAAAATGGGAAAAAATATTTGCCAACTGTATATCTGACAAAGCCCTAACATCCAGGATCTACAAGGAACATAAATGTGCCAAAAGGGAAAAAAAGCCCTATTAAAAAATGAATAAAAGATATGAATAAATGCTTCTCAGTAGAAGACAAATGAGTAGACAACAGATACATGAAGAAATGCTCAACCTCACTAGTCATCAGAAAAATGCAAATTAAGACCACACTGAAATACCACCTAACTCCAGTCAGGATGGCCATTATTAATAACTCAAAAACAACAGATGCTGAAGAGGATGCGGAGAAAGAGGAATGCTTCAACTGTTGGAGGGAGTGTAAACTAGTACAGCTTCTGTGGAAAACAGTGTGGCGATTCTGAAAAGATCTAAAAATCAAACTTCCATATGACCCAGCAATCCCTCTTCTGGAAATATACCTGTAGGAACTCAAATCATTCTATGAAAAAGATACCTACACACACATATTTATTGCAGCACTATTCACAATAGCAAAAAACATGGAACCAACCGTGCTGTGCATCAAAAGTGGATTGGATAAAAATATGTGGTACATATATACAATGGAATATTGCATGGCCATAAGGAAGGACAAAATTATGAACTTCACGGTAACTTGGATGGATTTAGAATCTATAATACTCAGTGATCTATCACAGAAACAAAGAACTGAGTACCACATAATCTCACTCATAAGTGGACACTGACATTTATCAAAATACTATAAGAAAGGAATTGGCAGTAGTGGGATACTGCCAGTGAAGGAAGTGGAAGAGGCACATAACATCAGTAGGGGTACCTGATCTCAAACCAGGCAAAGTGAGAACCAAAGGAAGGCTTAAACTTTACCTGCACGATGATCACTTATGTACCTAATCCTGAATTGTACCCCACATTTAAAAAACAATAATAATTTTTTTAATGAGATGATTAAATTATTTGATTAACTCTAGGGAAAGAAGAAAAAGAAAGAGGAATATTATACACAAGAAGGTAAATACACAATAGCTTTAACCTAATCATATGAATAATTGTTTCAACAAGAACTAAATACCTCAGTTAAAACTCACATTTATTAGAATGGATTAAACAACAATTATATACTTACAAATGACACATCAAGTAAAAATATACCATGCAAAGATTACGAAAGCAAGAGTATCTATACATATATAGCTATATCAAACGGAGTAAACTTTAGGAAGAACAATTACAAGACATAAAGAGAAACATTTTATTGTGGTCAAGTGTCAATCCACCAGGAAAATGTAAAATTCAACTTTGTATGCCCACAGTAATATGGCCTCAAAGTATAGAAAGCAACATTTGATAAAAACTAAAAGGGAAACACACAAATATATAATCAGAGGGGAAGATTTTAAGACACTTCTCTCAGTAATTGACAGAAGAAGAGCACATACACACACACACAAACACACACACACACACACACACACACACACATTCACTCAGTGAGGATATATCCAATTTGAATAACACAATTATCAAAATAACCTAATTGACATACCATTACTATACTCCAATTACTATACCACTACAAATACTACATCCCAAACTTCAGAGTATTCACTGAGTGTAAATAAAACATTTGCCAAATTTGACTATATGCTAAGTAATAAAGCAAATCCCAAGAAACTGAAAAATATAAAAATAAAAGTTCTGTTCCCACAGTAGGATTAAGCTGAATATCAATACCAAAAATAGCACTTAAAAGGCCTTGAACAGGCTAGGCGTGGTGGTTCTTACCTGTAATCCCAGCACTTTGAGAGGCCAAGGCAGGAGAAGCACTTGAGCCCAGGAGTTTGAGATCAGCCTGGGCAATATAGTAAGACTCCATCTCTACAAAAGTGTGTGGGAGGGGGAGCTTAAAAAAAAGCATTGAACATTTTGAAACCTAGAAATATACTTCTAAATCATGAATCTTAGGAGAAACATATAAATGAAAAATATTTTGAGCTGAAGTATAATGAAAATATAGAACTTGTGGATACAGTAGAGGTGTGCTTAAAGAGAAAGTTATATTATTAATTGCTTATATTAGAAAAGAATAAAGGTTGAGAATAGATTATCAAGTATCTAATCCAGAAAGTTAGGAAATGAATAGAAATTAAAGTCAAAGAAAGTAGAAGAAAAGAAATAATAAAGAACTGATATCATTAAACTATAAAGCAAACATAATAGAAAAAAAATGAGCAAAACCAAAAATTTATTCTAGGAAAAGACTAATACAACTGTATATCTGACAAAGGCCTAACATCTAGGTTCTATAAGGAACTTAAACATGTTGAAAAGAAAAAAGCAAACAGCTCCATTACAAAGTGGGCAAAAGATAAATAGACACTTCTCGAAAGAAGACATATGAGCAGACAACAGATACATGAAAAATGTTCAGCCTCACTAGTCATCAAAGAAATGCAAATTGAAACCACACTGAGATACTACCTAACTCCAGTCAGGATGGCCATCATCAATAACTCAAAAAACAACAGATGCTGGAGAGGATGTGGTAAAAAGGGAACACTTCTACATTGTTGGTGGGAAAGTAAACTAGTACAAATTCTGTGGAAAACTGTGGCGATTCCCAAAAGATCCAAAACTCGACCTCTCATACAACCCCACAATCTCCCTACTGGGAATATACCCAGAGAACTCTAATCACTCTATGAAAAAGATACCAGCAAATGCATACTTATTGCAACATTATTTACTATAACAAAAACATGGAACCAACTGTGCTGCCCAATGAAAGAGGACTGGATAAAAAAATGTGGTACATATACACAATAGAATATTATGCAGCCATAATGAAGGACAAAATTATGGACTTCGCAGCAACTTGGATGGACCTAGAGGTCCTAATGCTGAGTGATCTAGCAAAGAAACAAAGAACCGAGTATCACATATTCTCACTCATAAGTTAACCTTGAACAACTATCATAATACCATAAGAAAGGGATTGACAGTAGTGGGAAACTTCCAGGGGAGGGTGAGGGCATACCTCATCAACAAGGGTACCTGCATAGTGAGTATTTGTATGCCTAACTCTTAGTTGTACCCCACGTATTTAAAATTTTAAAAAAAATTTTAAATGCTGATTAAAATAATTATATTTGTGCCTGTGAGTAGAGATTAGAAAACAAAAGAAAAAGTTCTTAGAAGAAAAAAGAGAGAAGAATTATAATTTACCAACATTAGAAATGATTTTATAATTCCTAATGGTATTTAAGGATAAGTATTATTGAAAAATTTTATGCCAATTACTTTGTTTTCTTTACGAATTTAGAGTCAAGGGGCACATGTGCAGGTTCATTACATGAGTATGTTGCGTGATGGTGAGGTTTGGGATTCTACTGAAACTGTCACCCAAATAGTGAGCATGGTATATGAGAGGTAGTTTTCAACCCTTGTTCCCTTCTCCCTCCCCAATTTAGTAGTCCCCAGTGTCTGCTGTTGCCAACCTTATGCCTGTGGATACCCAGTGTTTAGTTCCAACTTATAAGTGAGGACATGAGGTGTTTGGTTTTCTGTTTCCATGTTAATTTGCTTAGAATAATGTTTCCCAACTGCATCCATGTTGCTGCAAAGACATGGTTTTCTTTTTCACGGCTGTGTAGTATTCCATGTTGTAGATGTACCACATTTTCTTTATCTAGTCCATCCAATAGTTCTTTGAGGGCACCTACATTGGCTCCATGTTTTTGTTATTATGAACAGTGTTGCAATAAACATGCAAGTTCAGATGTCTTTTTGCTAGAACAATTTACCCTTCTTTGAGTGTATACCAATAGTGGAATTGCTGGGTCAAATGGTAAATCTATTTTTAGTTCTTTGAGCAATCTCCATACTGTTTTCCACAGAGATTGAACTAGTTTACAATCCCATCAACAGTGTATCAGTGTCCCCTTTCCTCCACAACTTTGCCATTATCTGTTGTTTTGGGGGTTATTAATTATAGCCATTCTGACTAGGGTGGGATAGTGTCTCACTGTGATTTTTATTTGCATTTCTCTGATGATTAGTGATATTGAAAATTCTTTCATATGTTTGTTGATCACTTGTATTATATCTTCTTTTGAAAAGTATTTGTTCATGTCCTTAGCCCACTTTTTATTTATTTATTTATTTTAAATATGTTGGGTACAATTCAGGGTTAGGTATACAAATGTTCATTATGCAGGTACCCTTGTTGATGCGGTATGCACCCCGCCTCCTCTGGCAATTTCCCACTACTGCCAATCCTACCACTTCCCCTTCCCCCTGGCAGTTACTTTCCCTACTTTTTAAATTGAGTTATTTGTAAATTTTTTGTCAATCATTTAAGTTCCTTATAGATTTTGGATATTAATCTTCTGTTAGATGTATAGTTTGCAAATATTTTCTCCCATTCTGTAGATGGTCTATTTACTCTGTTGGTAGTTTATTTTGCTGTGCAGAAGTTCTTTAGTTTAATTAGGTCCTACATGTCAATTTTTGGTTTTGCTGCATATGCTTTTGAGGACTTGGTTATAAACCATTTCCTAAGGAGATGTTCAGAAGAGTGATTCCTAGGTTTTCTTTTAGGATTTTTATAGTTTGATGTCTTACATTTAAGTCTTTAATCTATTTTGAATATTTTCGTATATAGTAAAGTTTTTCCAGCACCATTTATTGACTGGGGTATCCTTTCCCCATTGTTTACTTTTGTTAACTTTGTCAAAAGATATGTTGGTTGTAGGTGGGTTTTCTCTTCTGTTTCATTGGTCTCTGTGTCTATTTTTGAACGAGTACCATGCTGTTTTGTTATTATAGCCTTGTTAAAGTTTGAAGTCAGGTACTGTGATACCTCTGGCCTTGTTCTTTTTTCCTTGGAATTCTTTTGGCTATTTGGGCTCCCTTTTGCTTCCATATGAATTTAAGAATTGTTTTTTCTAGTTCTGTGAAAAATGACACTGGTAGTTTGATAAAGATTGCATTGAAACCATAGATTGCTTTGGGCAGTATAGATATTTGGACAATGTTGATTCTTCCATGTCATGAACATGGAATGCTTTTCCATTTATTTGTGTTATCTTTGGTTTCTTTCAGCAGTGTTTTGTAGTTCTCATTGTAGAGATCTTTCACCTCCTTTTTTAGATGTATTCCAGGTATTTTATTTGTGTGTGTCTATGCCAATTAGTGTGAAATTTTAGAAGAAATAGATACATTTCTAGAAAAACACAATTCACCAACACTGACTGGGATGAAATAGAAACTTAATATTCCTATGTTTGTTTAATATATATTTCCATATCTTAAATGAATTGAATAATAATAAAAATCTTCCCACAAAAAAAAAATCTAACCATAGGTGACTATTGGTAAATTCTACTAAATCCTTAAAAAGTAATATTAATTTTACTCAAATCTTTCTAAAGAATAGGAAATAAGAAATACTTTCAGCCAACTGGCTGAAAAATAACGAAAAGGAATGATGTGAGTCAATTTTTATAGTATTGGGGGAAGTATGCATCATAAGCTTTAGAAACTAATACAATTTTGTAACTTTTAGAAATTCTTTTTACCTTGTTCTTATTTTGAACTTTAATCAGAGTCTAAAGACATTTCTTATTGGTGTAACTTAATTTTTACTAATAGAATAAAAGAATGCATGTATATAATGAGTATTTATTGATTACCTCTCTTATCCCTGTTTTTAACTTTTCCCTAGACCGTGTTTCCCTCTTCATATAAACATGATCAATTGCCTTCTTTCCTCTAAACTCTCCCTTCCACAGCCATGTAATTTCCTCAGTCACCCTCCCTTAGTCATTGAAAGAAAAATTAACTAGATCTTTTGTCTCTAATTTTTCACTTCCCATTTTTCTTTTAGTCTCAACCATCTGATTCCCAACTGTACCACTTTCCTCAAAATATTTTCAGAAAAGTCACCAATGAACCCCAGTTGCCAAATGCAATGTGGACTTTTTAGTTTTTGTTTTACTGGACCTTTCTGCTGCATTTAACACTGTTAATGTGCATTGCTTCTTGAAACACTATTCCCCTGACAACTTTGGCAATAATTTCTTCTGGCTTTCTAATCATGGTGTTTCTGCCTCTTTGGATTCTTCCTCCTCTGATTATTTCATGTATTTCCTTCATGGGCCCAATAGGTATGCAGACTATATGAGTTCACTTTCAAAAAGTAAATAGCCTTTCAGAAAAATTTAAAGGAATGCAAATTTACTGGTTATATTCATGAAGTAGAATTGCTTGAATATATTTGTAAGTAGACATTCTTTTCAACTTTTTAATATGCACAATATTCTTATTTAGCAAAATAATTTTCATATTAATAATTGCTATGCTAAGGCTTTGAAGAAACATTTTAGGACTCAAGTTGATTAAATATTGCCTCCCGTTTTACTATTAATTTGCTTATTACCAAATGTTTAAATAGTCTAGAAATAAAATTTATTTTGCCATGCTAGCTTGTTATCAGAAATTCTGATTTAATGAGTTTGCCCGAATCTGAGTTAATCAGAATTACTACAAACTTCATCTTTCATTGATTGAGACATTTGAATGGTTTTAAATGCATCATGAGTTGTATTATTATCCTTGAAATAATAACACTATTCGGAAGAGAAAATAGTTACAAGTTTACCTTTCTGTCTTGTTCACCCTTTGAAAATTTAAGGATCACTTTTTCTTGCTTTCAAGACAAACCAGAATGTTCAGAGTTCAGAAGATAAGTGACAAGGTTAATAAGGTATATATTACTTTCTATCAAACACTTCAAATGACAAACCAGCACTTCAACCTACACTATAGAGACTAAGATAGATTCTTCCTAGAAGTATTTCACAACTGTCCCCTTCTACAAGGGAAATAAGAACATAATTGTAATCTTCACCTTGTAGCCCGAAGCCTTTCTCTGGTAATCACTTTGAACTTAATTAAACTATACATGAATATACAAGTCAACAATTAAAGGGAGACTGCAGAATATAAGCCAAGAGGGTCCTGACTGAGATGCTAGAAAATTATGACTTTTTAAAGTACCAGAACATATTTAAACTAAATTGCCCTTAGGTTAAGAAAAAAAAAAATTGAGGAGTAGTTTTTGCATTTGTCAAACACCTTGGATCAGGAAAGCAAATGTTCTTCACTCTATAATCGTTAGTACAGTTTAAAGTATAAATGTGTCCTCAAATTAAGGAGCAAATGTTATATGCAAATAATCATCTACAAACGTAATGTACATCATCCTGGTAAGTTCCCTGAAGGCAATATTTACAATCAAGTTGTGCAGATTTACAAAACGGTAAACTATATATTGAATTTACCCAAACAAATCATTTCAGCTATTTGCTTACAGGTTGCAATCTCTCATTGGCAGTTGTTGACTCACTCATACATTATAACCCACTGATTAATAATCTATTCCACCACAAAATCAGAGAATATCATACACCAAAATTTATGATGTTTATTTTTCATTTTTAAATCTTTCTGAAAGTAGTTTTACAACATTGTCTAATAAAAATCATTTTCTTTATTCTTTAGTTTGATTTTTTTCTCTCATTCTCATATAATCTTTCACTGAGTGAATATAAATCATTAGGGAATGGAAATTTTATAAGTAGAGAAAAAAATGAATGAGGATGAATTTTCATGGAAAAGTTATTCAAAACGGTATAGCTTGGGTTTGAAAATAATTGCTCATGTTTTAAAGGTCACGAAGCTATTAAATTGAAACAGAATGTATAACTCCATTATATTTCAGTTTTAGGTAAAATCTCTTCACCAAACACAAGACTTTTCTCATAAACAATTCTTTTTTCCTATATAAAATGCCCAGCTGCCCTTTGGGTCACTGTGAAGAACGGGTGTGTGTGAAGAGCACAACATATGTGCATTGGCATGTAACCTGATCCCAAGACGGAGCTCACTAACTTCAATTCAGATGTGTCTTCACAGAGTAAAGTGTCTTCATAGAGTAAAAGCAGGTTATGAAAATGCTAGAAGAGTCTGCATGCTCACAATATAAAGACAGAATAAAATATTCTGTAATAGTGCCTCACATGTCTGATTGAGACAAATCTGAGCATTTACAAGAGGTGTTTGGATGTCTGTTTCCCATCAATGATCTAACAAAACACTAAAGGCAGCTACTGCTTATGCCTCCCCCCATACTTCAGTTCACCCCTGTCAATCTTACCCACAGAAGATTTTTCTCTTAACTGACAAGAACAGAACAGCTTCACCATATATGTAACCCTTGCTTTTGATAATGACTTTTTGAAATCTAACAGAATAAGATGCATGAGGCAAGAACAAAAATTGAATCAGAGTGTTATTTTGCTAACCTTAGCCTTGACTTACTTCCATCCCAGGTTTCTTGTCTCGTCCTGACCACAGTGGAACGTGGTCTAAATTTGTCTATGGTTCCTTTTTATATTCCTTTCAACTCTCGCTCTCTCCTCTCACTCCATCTTCTCTGGTCAAAGCACCAAAACCCCCTTCAAGGCAAATCCCTGTTTCCTATTAAAATGAAAATAAAATCAGTTCTCAAATTTTGACAACTTCTAGTTTTTCCCAAATGGCTGAATTGAAATAATAACTGTAATAAATTAATCCATTCTATAGCAATGAACAGAAAAGAAACTACCCTCTACCCCCAAGAAAGTAAATATATTTCAGCAATAATTTGGAACAGTGAAAGAGAATATTTCTGGCCAATAAAATACGACATTTTGAGATTAGGCAAAAACTGAATATCTTTTCCTCTCTTTTACTTTACTTGTAACATATCTTTTTTGTTTACGCCTGCCGTAGAAAAAGTCAGGTACCAGAGTTTGAGATCCTCTCTGAAACTTACTAGGTGTATTTCCTAAGACAAGTTATTTAACCTTCCTAAGTCTTAGGCTCATGATTTGTAAGTGGGGTTTATAGAAATATATAACTCATAGGATTGCTGTATGGATCATGTTGACTTTTTACAAACATGAGAAGCACCACACAAATGAAAAGTTCCTTTTTGTTATTTTATTATCCTATCACAAACTCATTATTTCCATTATCTGATTGTAACTTACCAGTCATGATTATCTTTTTTCTAGTTTTAATCAGGGAGCAGATTCCTCACTGTCACATTTTAAAATGTATTACAGTTTTAACTCCATATAATTGATAACTTTTTCCTAATGAGCCACATGTCATACACTCTTTATAACAAATAACCAGGCAAGAATAACTAAAAGCAAAACTTTGGCATGTGGCCAAGTTGTCATCATTGAAGCTGGGTTTGGCTTGTGTGAGGAGAAACAGTTGAAGTTCAGACAATCCAAGAACAGTAATACAGTATGTTGTCCATATACCAAGCCGGCAGCAAAGGAATGAAAGCACAGTGATATATCTGCAAACTGTTTTCATGGCTGTAGTATACAAGAAAGAAGTGGAACAGATTCACCAGTCCCCAGAAAAACTATCACAAAAGAGGAGGCTAGCATTAAAGAAAGGATTAGAAAGTCATGAAGTAGAAAGATAGAATCACTAGTAATGACCAAATCTTTAAGTAATCATTAAATAGTGGCCCATGATTAATGTTAACTTGAGTTATTATGAAGACTGATGGTGGCAAGTTGACCTGACAAAATATAATCGCATGTTTTATTGTAAAAGATTCTGCTGCAAGAATCTTTATCACTGATTACTAATCTGAATGATAATTTATTTGGAAATAAGAAAGTGAAATAGCTGGCCAGCTTAGAGTCACACAGTCCGAGGAAAATCTGAGATAGATTTCTTACAACCATCACTGATGTTGCTGAAAGAGAGACAACTTTTTCTCTTTGAAATAGTTCTCATGTTTGGAACACTTTCTTCATGTTAATTTTAACATTGCTAATCATATGTATGTTGGTTTCCATCTTTTAAAAAAATCTGTTATTAGAAAAGTTGTATTCTTTTCATATGTGAAAATAGATGAAATTTTATTTTTGAAACAGGATCTGCTTCACTATCCCTATTTCCATTTCCATGGTAGAATCACTTACCTTGAAGGGTCAGGAACTCTTTTTAAAAAATTTATAGACAACAGAAAAGTATGACTCACACTTTTGGAGGCTGGGAAGTCCAAGGTCAAGGCAGCTGCAGATTCAATGTCTGGTGAGGGTCTGTTCTTCATAGAGGTGCCTTCTATGTGTCCTCATATGACAGAAGCTCCCTCAGGCCTTTATTACAAGGGTATAAATCCTATTCTTGAAAGCAGAACCCTTATAATCTAATCATTTCCTAATGGCCCCACTTCTTAATACCATTACCTTGGGCATTAGGTTTCAACATATGAATTTAAGGGGACACAAATATTCAGCTCATAGTAGGCATCATCATCCATAATGTTTTATTTTATTTTTTATTGACAAGCAATAATTATATATACAGTATTATGAGATACACTGTGATGTTTCAATATGTGTATACATTGTGGAATGATCAAAGCAGGCCAGTTTTAACAAATCCATCGCTTCAAATATTTATCATTTCTTTGTGATGAAAACATTTAAAATTCCCCTTTTTTTACATGAAATCTTATAGCAAAATTGTTCATAGTGGTTCATATCATCATTGATCTGTAACATCTTTCTGAAAACATGGTGCAAATTGAATAATACACTAACAGCATTGCTTCAAATATGAGAGATCATGTGAACTATTTTTAAAAGGATGTAAAGTGCAGTCTTGTATTAATGAAAAATGCATGTGTATGTGTATGAGCTTCTTATAGACTTTTTATAAATATGAGCTCATTGTTTAAATAATATAAATGTCATTTTATGACAGTTTTATCAAACATTTTTGACACTGAAGTATGTTAATACTATTCGTTTCACGTTCTTTCATGTTCTTTTTATTTCAAAATTCAGATGGAACTTTCTTTTAACAAAGTTCCAAAGATGTTCAATGTTTATTTCTGCTCTTTGAGCTATCAACACTGTTGTACTTACCATGGAAAACAGTCATGTTTCTTAATTGCAGAATTTCAGATTAATGGTTCAGGCATTCATTAAAAAACTTAGGATGTACCCCCAAAAAGTGGTTTTCTCCCAATAAATAAAAAATTCATCTCTTCAAAGCTTGAAAATATGTAATGAGTTTAAAGATGTTTCAGGGTGAGAATAAAGACAACACACAGGATAGCAAAAAGTAGAACATCTGTGAGATTTTGGACATAACAGAGTTTTTTTAAAAATAGGATTCAGAATGAAGAAAATCAACAGTGATATCAAGAGAGTGAATGTGTAGTATTTAAGAATTCCCAGAATTTTAGAACAATGCAAAGGTTTCCAGATTAAATGTTTGCTATTATACTTTTGTCCTTTTATAAGGTAAAGATGAAATATATATCTGAGATGAAAAAATACAGATTACAGATACACTATGCATTGTTAAAGAAAATTTAGCATATTTAAGGTATGTCCTTACATTTACAATATTGATAGAAAACATAACTACCACTCTTTCCTACCAAAGGCCATAGTTTTGCTGTCAAGAAAATGTGACTGGACTCAATTACAAAGATGTGGAATCAACCAATCAGTGGATAAAGAAAATGTGGTATATATACATACCAATAACACTGTTCAGTCATAAAAAGGATGAAGTAATGTCTTTTGCAGCAACTTGTATGGAATTGGAGGCCATTATTTTATGTGAAGTAACTCAGGAATGGAAAACCAAATACTACATGTTGTTACTTATAAGTGGCAGCTGAAGTATGGATTCACAAAGGCATACAGAATAGAATAATGGACATTGGAGACTATGAGGGAGGGTGGAAGGTGGTAAGGGGTAAAAAATTACCTACTGGATACAACGTACACTAGTTGGGTGACAGGTACACTAAAACCCAGATTTCACTGCTTACAACTCATCCTTGAAACCAAAAACCACTTGTATCCCTAAAGGGATTTAAATAAATAAAACAAACAAATAAATAAAGGAAAATGTAACAGGATAGATCAAATATGGAAGTTTAAAAACTAAATTTTAAATGTAAGAAATTTGGCCATTGCCTTGCTAGATTCTGGTGTGGCCACGTGCTCTTTGAGCTATGGCTGCCACCTTGTTTCCTGGCTTTGGCCCCCTCTCTCATCTTAGGGAGGTGAATCTCCTCTCTCCCTTCTCTTTCTCTCTCTAATTTACTTTTAAATAAACTGTATTTTTTAATCTAAAAAAATAAATGTGAAAAATTTTAACAGTAATTATTATGTCATAACAATAATATTATGGGTAACTTGTTTTGCTTCTTATTTTTCCTAGTGTTCCTAAAGTTTTATGTGATTTTTTTCCCCCTTATATATGTGTATGTGTGTATGTATGTATGTTTAAGAGTATGGAGCTGCCTGGAGCAAAATGTTGATAGTATATGATACATTTTTACAATCAGTTTCCTCTCTAAACTTGTTTTGAAATCTTAAGTTGAGGGTTCATATAGCATTTTTCTGCAGTTATTAGATACACTTGTTTTAAATTTTGAAATAAAATCTGGTAGACAAATGGCCAAGAACTATGAAATGTCATATATTTTACTCTACTTATAAACCAACGAATTGCCCTTCCTGATTATTGGATGCTTATAGCAGACATGAGTCTCTTGAATCAAAAACAAAGCACAGTTTATTAATAATAGCAATAGTAGTAAACTGAGTATCAGCATTTGTGCTGTATCTCTCAGCCTCAATTCCTGTAAGGTGAGATACAAGAGTCAGCCATGTCTGTGCACATAGTAGACTACATTATGGGAGTGAAATTCTCAGTTTAGGGAACTCGTATCTTTTCATAGTTGGTACTAAGCCTGCTTGACCTTGTACCAAAAGAGAGGTATTAATTATATTAGACCCTGCTCTTTGCTCTGGATATGCTCTCTCTCTTTGATAGAGAGAGAGTGAGAGAGAAAGGCTTTTTAAATACTAGAAGGAGGACGAACTGAACGTGGTAGTGACCCCCGGAGAATGTGGAGAGATCCAAAACTGGAAGAGAGGTCAAATGAGATTTTGGCTTCATCTGTAACGTCCTAAATCTTAATTTAAATAGACTGTATATTTGTATGTGTGGTAGGCTGAAAATATCCCAGTCCCTAAAAGATAGCAGGTTCTAGTCCCTAAACCTAATAATGTTGCTGTATATGGCAAATACCCTGCAGATTTGATTAAGTATTATGAGCTGAAGGGATTATCTTGTATTATCAGGATGGGTCCTAAATGTAATTACAAGTGTATGTGTAACAGAGAGGTAGAGGGGGATTTGACACAGACACATAGAAGTGAGACAGCCACAAGATAAGGAGTGGCAACAGCCACCAGAAGGTAGAAGAGGCAGGAAACAGTTTTCCTTAGAGCCTTTGGAGGAAGCACAACCCTGTTACCTTGATTTCTGCTCAATGAATCTGATTTTAGACTTGAAGTCCCAGAACTGTAAGAGAATACATTTCTATTGTTTTAAGTCACACAATTTGTGGTAATTTGTTACCACAATCAGAAAATTAGAACATTTCTACAGGTAGTTTTGCTTTGAAGATTTCTCAGAGTATTATTCTATAATTTAGTTATAGAAAATTGATTTAAATAAAATATACTCTCTCAAATGGATAGTTACTTTAGCAAATGAACAGTGTCTTAGATTAATTTGGTTCATACACAGTTCCAAAGCCTCTGATATACCTTGAGGAAAACCTGAGTTCTCTGTAATACTCTTGGAATTAGCATTCCACAGACAATGAGTTCAATTTGGCCCAGGGATTTTTTATATCAGAAAAGGTACTTAGTCTCCAACTGAGAGTATGAGGCTTGGCCTAGGCTAGTAACCACAAAAAGAAGTTACCTGTGACAATTAGCAGTCTTCAAACCGGTTTATGCTTAATCCCCAGATATACACCCACGTGGCACAAAAACAAGAATATTTTTCAAGTAAGCACTTTTCATTAGTACCCTAAAATGTCCCTAGACTCCGACTGAGAAAGTACCTTGACTAAAGAGGTAGGTTTTATTTTCCATATCTCCTTTCATTATAGTCATTTTCCCCCTCACAGGGAAAGACATAATCTTCACCCATCCTGAAACTTACCATGGTATATTGCCTAAGGACCTACATATCCTAGCGTTAACTAATACTCACCTATGGATACAAACTAATTAGAGGAGATTGTTCTACATCTGTCTCATTAAGTGCCACATTACCAGTAAAAGTTTATTTTTATATTTATCATTCATTTGTCAACATGCATATGTTTGTGTTTTTATCATTTCTATATTCAGGATAATTATTATAATTTAATTAAGACATTTTTAGAACTTAGAGCTGTATGGTCAAAGAGCATCAAAAGTTAAATCTTAATGGATACACATGCTTTTATGGCAAATAAGTATAAATTGATGCTTACCTTCGTCTAGTCTAAAGTTACAGATGTGAACCCAGGGAATCAGGAGAAGAGAGAAAAGAACAGAGGCAAGGAAGAAGGGCAAGCTAATATGAAGGAGGGCCAGGTTTGTGTCCAATACCACAGAGACACAAAGTGGGGAGGAGAAACCATTTCAACAACCTTGACTATATCAAAGCAAAAGTATATGTGTACTGGAAAAGCAGATGGGTTCTCCCATTAGCAAGCAGCCTTAGGCCTAAGAGTGTTAGCTATTTACCCTCATTTTTTATTACTTAAAAGAAATAAACTCTCTACTCATCTATTTTCTTTGACATGTTTACTATTCTAAAAAAAAAATCTAGGAAAGGAAATATAGATCCAAATTTAGTTTTGCTTTTGCAAAATTATTTATCTTCCTATTGATTTTGCATTTGATACTACTCTTGTCTGTCTTTAAAGAGGAAAAAATAAAATGTATGGTCTTATAAATGTTTAGTTTAAGGATTTTGGAATAACAGCTGTTTCATTAATCCTAAACGCTCCATTCACATATATAAACATCTTGAATTATGAAGGGAAATTTCAACAGGAAGACAAATAATTACATTACCTTTAGTCTGGACATTTGATCAAAGAGTTTCCTGTCACCTTTGGACAGGAATTTCTATTTAGATCACCAGTCAGATAGATGCCCTATCATCTTTTTAATCAAGGTAACAACTCTTCAGTCAAGGTTATAGCACAATAGAAAGAAATATAGGAACATATATTTTATAGGCAGGAAAGATGTAGGTTATAACTCAACACAATTAACTGCTTGTTCTTATTTAAAAGGTTCTTCATGGCTTCTTTAACAAAAATAAAAAGTAAATTTTACTAAAATTCACTTCAGATATATACAGGTCTATAGCAGTATGGTGTCAGTCTATAACTTAAGAAACAGCCTATTTTAGGTCTTAAAACTCCTGAAATACTCTTGTGTGTTTATTAAACAATATTGTCCCACATACACACCTTCTTTGGCTGTGCTGATTCTATTTTTCTGAAGTACTACATCTGGGAAACTATGTTAAAAATCAAATTATGTGAGTCATGTGTTTCTAGCACTTCCAAGTTAGAATACAATTACTCTTTTAGCTCTTGCATTCTTGGATCAGGGCAGAGACTATAAGAAAGGACTTTTTCACTCTTGAAGATTGTCCGTTGCCCCTCAGGAACTGGACCCAGCATTTGAGGCAAAAGTGTCACAGAGATGGAGAGGGAGATGGAATAAGGCTTATCTGGGTATTTCTCTAAGTGTTTCAAGAAAATAGTGTCAAGAGAAAAGCCAAGAGTTTCTGTTTCCCCACCATTTAACCCTTAATTAATTCTTCTTGCTAAGGATCCTGTGGCCTAAAATATTGAAAGATTGTTTAAAAATCTAGAAGTATTTTATTTTCTAGATGAACTGCTTTAAATAATTGTTTAAGTAAATGATGTTATTCTCCAAGTAAAAACAACATTCAGGTAATTCTTTGATTTGAAAGAAATGTAATTATCAAGGACAAAATCTCCCTCTTTTTGTTGAAAAACTGAACAGTTTTCTACCGTTTCATTTTAAGTGGAGGCCTTTCAATAATGTTCAACCCTCAATTAAAAAAAAACAAACTTTGGGGTGGGCCCATCAGCTCTGGGTACATCATTATTTTTTCAGAATGATTAGTGATTAACAGATGCATTATATCATCCACTTGCATTTATTAAGCACCCAAATGAACATAATGTTATGCTGAATGTTGTATGAGACAAATTATATAGACACAGTCCCTACCCTCCAGTAAGAAATTATGTATATTTATCAGATAGCAGCATAATGTAATCCATGTAGCATAGAATGAGAGCAGATTTCATTCATAAGAGCATCACTAACTCATAAAAAACACAGTTGAAATTGGGAGAATTATTCCTGTCTTTTTCATAGATGTTCTGACAGTGACCTTATTTATTTGTTTTGTGTCACTAAGGTATAATCTGACTATTATGAATTAAATTTTTAAAAATTTTCCATATATCCAGTTAATTAAGCTTATCATTACCTAAGAATAATTTAGGTGGTACATGAACTATATCTTTAACTTTAATAGCTATGTATTTATTATAATGCATAGTAGAAGATATTAATGTGTTAGCGTCTTAAATCTATGATATAACATTTTCTTTTAGATAACATTTAAACTTGAAAAGTGATTAGAAAAATATATTAAATGGCATGTAGATATGACAAAAGCCATAAAAGTGGAAAGGAAGATAATGAAGTTTGGAAAACATTTGGTTAGAGTATGAACTTGGCATGTAAGTAGCAAAAGAGTAATGCCAAAATAGACTAGTTGGCTTTTCACATAAAATTATCTTCTTTGAAGTTGTGATGACATCTTTTTGCACAAAACTGAAATATTAGGCAAGAGATTGAATATATCAACAAAACCTATCAAAGCTGCTCACTAAATAACCCAAAATGCATACACTAAAATATAAAAACCATTTTAATTACAGTAGTATAAAATATGACAGTATAAAATAACAAAATTCTTAGTAATAAAATTTCTTTAAAGTGCAAGACTTGTGTACTGAAAACACCACCATTACAAATTAAAGACCTAAGTGAATGGCAGACATTTTTTGTTCATGGATTGGAAAACTTAACATTGTTAATATTAAATAAGCTTCAGACTGATCTACAGATTCAGTACAATCCTCAGTAAAATATCAACTGGTTCTTTTGAAGAAATGGATAAGCTGATTCTAAAATTTATATAGAATGCAAGGAATAAGAATAGCCAAAATAATCTTGGGAAAGAAGAACAAAGTTGAAGAGCTCTCACTTCTTGATTTTAAAACTTACTACTAATCTATTGTAATCAAGACACTGTGGTATAGGCATGAGGACAGACATGTAGATCAATGAAACAGAATGAGTGTCTAGAAATACACCATCAACTGATTTTTGGCAAGGTTGTCAAGAAAACTCAAAAGAGAAAGAACTCAGTGGCTCAGTCTGTAATCCCGCACTTTGGGAGGCTGAGGTGAGTGGATTGCCTGAGCTCGCGGGTTCAAGACCCGCCTGGGCAAGTTGGCGAGCCCACATCTCTACAATAAATCAAAAAATTGGCTGGGTGTGGTAGCATACACCTGTAGTTCCAGCTACTTGGAAGGCTGAGGTGGAAGGATCGCCGGAGCCCAGCAGGTCGAGGCTGCGGTGGCTGGGAGCGTGCCACTGCACTCCAGTCTAGGCAACAGAGTGAGACTCCAACTCAAAAAAAAAAAAAAATTGTACTGGCACAACTGGATATTCATATGCAACAAGAATAAAATTAGGCCTCTATCCCACCATATATTTTTTAATAGCTAAAAATGCATCAAAGAACTAAATTTAAGCCCTATAAAACTCTTAAAAGAAAACATAGGTGTAAATCTTTCTGACCTTGGATTAGGCATTAGTCATTGGATTCTTAGATATGACCCCAAAAGCAGTAGCCACAAAAGAAGAAAAAAAGATAAATGGACTTTATCAAAATTGTAAAGCTTTGTGCCTCAAAGAACACTATCAAAAAGATGAAAAGACAGCCCACAGAATGGGAGAAAAACATTTTAAGTCATCTGTCTGATAAGAGATTTGTTTCTAGAACATGAGGAATTCCTCCAATGCAACTATAAAAAGACAAACACCCCCAGGAAAAAGGTTTGAGCAAATATTTCACCAAAGAAGACATACAAATGGCCAAAAAGCACATGAAAAAGTGGCCAATGTTATTAATCATGAGTGAAATGCAAATCAAAATTACAATATGCCACTCCACACTCACTTGAATGGCTATCATGAAAAAGACAGTGTTGAGAAGTATGTGGATAAATCAAATCCTCGTATGTTCATGGTGGGAGCATAAAATGGTAGAATGGTTTTGGAAAACAATTTGGTATTTTCTCAAAAAGTTAAATATAGCGTCATCATATAACCAAACAATTCCACTCCTAGATTTATACTCAAGAGAGTTGAAAGCATATATCTACAAAAAAAGTCTTGTAAGTAAGTGTGTATAGCATTATTCATAACAACCAAAAAGTGGAAGCAATCCTAATGTCTATAAACTGATGCATGGATAAATAAAATATGGTATATTCATACAATGAAATATTAACTATCCATAAAAAGTAATAAAATATGAAGATATGCTATAACATAGATGAACCTTGAAAACATTATGATAAGTGAAAGAAGTCAGACACAAAAGGTCACATGTTGTATGATTCCACTTATATGAAATGTACAGAGAAGGCACATTCATAGAGACAGAAAGTAGACTCGTTTCCAGGGGCTGAACCACAATGGAAATGGAGATTAACAACGAATGGGTACAGGGTTTTGGGGGGGATGATGAAAATGTTCTGGAATTAGATACTGGTGATGGCTCCACAACCACATGAATAAACTTAAAACCTCTGAATTGTGCATTTTAAATGGATGAATTTTATGGAATATGAATTATATCTCAATTTTTTAAAGTATATACTTCTGAACTCATAGAATTGGTATGCTTTTTAGAAAACATGCATTCGCTTTGTTTTTTGTCCCATTAAAATATTGTTCAAAGGTGTGAAAATTAACCAAATATCAATGATGATGAATATCTAATTAGTGCTGTATTCGTTTCTTGTGACTGATTTTAAAAATTGCCAAAAACTTTGTAACTTAACACCACCAAAATGTATTCTTTTACATTTTCTAGAGACCAGAAGTCCAAAATCAAGATTTTGGCAGGGCCATATATTCTCTGGAGGCTATAGAAGAGAATTCTTCCTCGCCTTTTCCAGCTTATGGTGGCTTCTTTGACTTGTGTTTGCATCACTACAATCTTTGCCTCCAATGTTACACTGCCTTCTCATCTCTCTGTCTCTCTCTTTTAAGGACACTGGTGATTACATTTAGGGCCTTGCAATGTAATGCAAGGTAATCTTCTCATCTCAAGATTCTTAACTACATCTGCAAAGGTCTATTTTCCATATAAGGTAATATTTATAGGTTTCAGAAATTAGGACCTAATATTTTGGGGAGCCATAGTTCATTTCACCTCATGTACTCTGCATCTTTGACAAATTTTCATGTATTAGTATAACATAATGCACTAAGTGTTACATATATAAAGGAACTACTTAAAAATGAATCCTTTTTAATAGACATAGCAAAAAAAAGTTAACTAATTCAAGTATATGCTGTTTTTTTTTTTAAGTGGTCCTCCCCAAAAGAATACACTCATTACCACTATACAGCTCTTGCTCAATATATTTTTGGAATACCACTCTTGGGCATGTCTTCAGAACCTCTTTATAAGTCACCAAGAAAATCAGTCTTACTGTAGTAAAATTACACACAATGTTGCATTATCCACTTTACTCATCAGACATAGCCTCAGATAATCTCTATTTTTTTAAAAAAGGGAAAACTCTGGAACAAAACTTTGATCATAAGTGTGTGTGTGTGTGTGTGTGTGTGTGTGTGTGTTCATATAGGTCAAGGGACAAAATACACATATATATTCACAAACACATTTGTTTATATGTGCATATATATGTATGCATGAGTAGGGACCCAAAAAACCTGGAATTTATTTTTTTAATTGTGAACTTATATGTTTAAACTTCAGTCATCTTCTAAGGATTCTCCATTTGATACGATATATCCATCAGATACTTTTTCCACTGCTCAAAACAGTTTTTGAACTTGTCGATTTTTATGACTTTTAGTGCTTTTGCCATTTTTTGTTTTACCTTTTCCACACTGGCAGTGTTTCTTTTTAAGGACTTTTTTTTTAACAGGGGAACCAAACAAAAAAAGTCTCTTGGGGTGAGATCAGGTGAAAGGGAGGGAGGGAGGGTTGGGTATGTGGGTCATGCCATTTTGGTCAAAAACTGAACACTCGGCATGGTGTGGGCAGTTGCGCTCATAAATCACCCATCATGAAATGGGCAAAGGCCCTGAAAGAATCTTCAAAAAAAAAAAAAAATTCACTGAAGGCCAACACAGTCTCTCACAACAATGCTATCTGGTACACTGAGGTCAATGGGTTCCTAGAACACTTACCTAGTAGGAGAAGCCTGTCTACCCTCCAAAAGGTAATCTCTGGTTTTTATGGTGGGAGGTTCCTTCTCGTATGTATGTATAAAACACATTCTGCAGGAAGTCCCAAAACAAGTACTTTAATAATACTGAAATAAATGCATAAGCATATCTCTTTAAAAAATGACTCCATGTTAAAAAGGAAACAGATTTCCAAGTATAATTGAATTTTGAGTGTGTTTAGCTAAAAATGAATCTCATTACGTTGTTAAATTCTGTTTATTAATAACCTACAAATATAAACTGTCAATAAATGTTTTTATTTTTAAGTAATAATATTTGTTTGCTAAACTGATAAAATTATCATTAATATTCGCATACACAAATACACTCAATCTTCAATTTTCTAGTTTAGTTTATGAGGAATTCACAGAAATTAATGGCTGTAGTCATTTGAGTTCATGATGTTTGAATTTCTACTTAAAATATTTTGTTTGTACTGGATAAACAATATATGTAGAATGAAAGGTCACCATCTAACACGGTTCTTCACAAAGGTCAAGTTCTTCATTAATCACTGCCCTTCCAGAAAAAGACCATTTGATCTTTCGATAGAAAAAAAGACACCCAGCTTCTGGGTCCCCACACATGGGCTGAAATAGTCTCTACAGGAATGGTCTGCAGCAGGGCTGCACTGTCCAACTTCTAATCTCTCTTATAACAAATCCAGTGCCTAGCCCAAGAAAGTCTAGTGATTCAAAAGGAGGGCCCAGGTAAAGTATAGACAAATCAATGGAAAAATTACCCTACAAATTACAACTGAACACTGTGGACCATGGCAGACTTTCTGTGATGCTAAAAGCTTCCGGGCCCCTCCTTTGTGTAGGTCACCTCCAAGACTCCAGGAGGGGCCCTTTCAATGTGTTTGCATGGTCATATTTTTAAGTGTGTAAAAATGTTTTGTATTTTATTCTTTTTATTTTTCTTTTATTTTTTTTGAGTTGGAGTCTCACTCTGTCACCCAGACTGGACTGCAGTGGCCGCTCCCGGCCACCGCAGCCTCGACCTGCTGGGCTCCGGCCACCCTTCCGCCTCAACCTTCCAAGTAGCCAGAATTACAGGCATGCACTACCACGCCCGGCTGATTTTTTGATTTATTGTAGAGATGAGATCTTGCTGCCCAGGCGGGTCTCGAAACCGCGGGCTCAGGCAATCCACTCACCTCAGCCTCCCAAAGGCATAGGATTACAGGCTGAGCCACAGAGCCCGGCTTGTATTTTTATTCTTAAAGAGGAAGCTCTTCCCTTCCATATTAAACAAATTTCAGGCTCTGCTCTTTACTCTTCTAAAGATTCTCTCTCCTTTATTTTTTGAGACTTCTCACTACACTTAAAGGGAATGTATTATCTAGGTCTCGTCAGCATCCCTCAGGCCCTTGCATATCTGCATCCCATCACCATGGTAAACCAAAAGAAAGAAGGAGGATGAATAACTTGCAACTCTCTTAAGCTTCTAACTAGAAAGAGAAAAGGATAGTTGGGAGAAGTCCTAATTTATTGCACAGAATGTTAATAGACAATAGATAATACTTGTGTATTAAAAGATATTTATCAACATTATTTTACATTCCTGACTAGGGTTGAGGTAGAGACCAAGAAAGACATCTTTGTCTTATCATTCTCTCTCATTCTAAAATACAGTTGCTTTCAGAAACAAGGAAAGGAAGGGAGTGGGTAGTAGATGCCTCTAATTGCCACTACAGTTTTATTTTGGTTACAATTTCATAGCAGGACAGATGAGAAAAAATGCTAAGATTAATGAGGAAATATGACTACTTAATAAATGACATCTGTTGGAAAGTAACCTTAGAGAATTCAGTCTTTTTAAGTGTAAAGCACAAAAAAACTAGCTCCTTTTCACAAAGTAAAGTATAAATTGAATAGGGTGTTTCTGGAAGGGAGGAAAAGAGTAGCACATTTTTCATATGTTGCAAATACAAGTGCAAAAAAGAACATTGTGAAAACAAGTGATACAAATAATGAATTAAGAGTTCACCAAAGTTGGAGCATTGTTGAATTAATATTCTTTAAACCTGCATGAAATATAAGTTTCTAGACATTTCTTCTTCATTTTAAAACATTTATTCATTCACAATAGGAACATATGAAAGAAATGTAAGAGCTAACATTGTTACATTCAGATTTATCACAAAGTTTTTGTTCTGCAGCATGTATATGTCTTCCTAATTCTTTTTGATGGTAGCCCAAACAGCCCCTACCTGTGTTAAATGATGCTTGTCAGGGTTTCTAGTTTGTTTTAACCAAGTATTCTGTTCTTTTCTTCACACTCAAAGCAATGATATAAGAACATAAAATTACTAAAATACTATTTTACTAAGGAGCTTTATTTCAATTTCAGATAATCTTCACAATTCATGTTCTTTATAACTGACATGGTTTGGTAAATAGACAATTAGAAAATATGGCTTATGTTTTATTTGTATTATTTACTTATGTTTCTGTGATTTATTATACATTTATTTAATTTGTTAAGTTGACAGATACATGATAGGTTATAAGATGTAAACACAATGTGATTTTTATATTAATAATTTGCAATGACTACCTTGAGGTATTCTCCAATGACTATTTAAAGGGTTTCAATTCTTACTTTCAGAGCATCTTTAACTTAAAGTAAATCACATACAATAGTAGAGACATCTCATTGTCCCCAGTAGTTCTTCTCATCTTCCATAAAGAACTCCTGACTGTTTAGTCAGACTCATGGATGTCCAGAATAAGAACAATATTTCCTAGCCTCCATTGTATCTTCATATGAGATATGACTGGACTCTAGCAAGAACATGTAAGCAAAACCTTTCTTTAAAAATAGCTGGCCCACGCCCTTTGCTTCTTTCTTGGTCCATTTTCCTTTCCTAACTATTAAAATTTTACTATTAAAATGGATAAAGCTGTAAACTCGAACCATGAGCAGACCTTGGGAATGGCAATTTGTGCTTTGTAGAACAAAGATAGGAGGACTCTGGGTCCCAGGGAGTTTGTGGAACAAATCTCCCCTACTGGCATTTCACTGCCTACTTTGGAATTTTACTTGTGATGTAAATAAATGATTCTCTAATTTAAACAATATTATTTTGGGTTTCTATATCTCTGTGCTTAGCAACTGAACACTGCTATATCTGATACATGGAATTTACCAGTTTATTTTCTGGATATCAGTGCCAAATACTAAGATCCCTCTCTAGCATATGTGTTCTATTAAAAGCTTTGGTACAGATAAACATTATAACACTCTGTACAAGCAGTATAGTGACAATAAATTGATATTTATGTCTGATTTCAATTAATGCACACCTGAAGTTACTACTGCTAGCTATAGAAAAAGCAGTGAAAAAACTTCCTTGAACCTGTTCTCAGAAATTATTCTGCACATGACATTCCAATCAGGTATGAGTCTTAAAATCACTTTGTTCACCATTGGCTAGAAGTTTAGCTCCATCATAACCTTTGAGGAAAGAAATCAGTCCACTGCATGAAAAAATAAAATGATCAGGTCCAAAAACATGCTATGAAAGACAAATAGTATGATTAGTTGAACCATTCATTCATTATTTAATGAACATTGTTACAATCCTTTGTACTATTTTCTGTGCTGACTTATTCATACACATATAAATAAGACAGATTCCTGTCAGGGCATTGCATTTTTATATTTAAAGAGAAATAATTGCTACATCATTGTACTGGAAATTATTATAGCTTGCATTTTATTATTTATAATTAAAATTAAATCCGCTTCATTAAGATTTGCTGAAAGCCTGCAGTGGCCGCTCTTGGCCACCGCAGCCTCGACCTGCTGGGCCCCGGCAATCCTTCCGTCTCAGCCTTCCAAATAGCCAGAACTACAGGCGCGCGCTACCACGCCCAGCTAATTTTTTATTTATTGTAGAGATGAGGTCTCGCCAAGTTGCCCAGGCGGGTCTCTAACCCACGGGCTCAGGCAATCCACTCACCTCAGCCTCCCAAGGCGCAGGATTACAGGCTGAGCCACCGAGCCCGGCTTGATAATTTTTTATTTATTTTAGAAATAGGGTCTCATCAAGTTGCCTAACTGGTCATGAACCCTCTGGCTCAGGCAATCCTCTCACCTCAGACTCCCAAAGTGCTGGGATTACAGGCTGAGCCACCAAGCCCAGCCTCCACATCTTTAAAATAAAAATCTTTTTAACTAATAAAATAAAGGACAATGATTAAATTATTCCCAACAACCTAAAATAAAACATTTGGTTTCAAATGTAACAATATGGAGTTTTGCTCTTTAGGCTCTAGATATAAGGGGAAAACCCTTCAACCCAAGAGACTGAGTTACCATGAGTCGTAGCAGTTACTGTGAATAGCTATGAGAAGAAAGCAATCAGGATGCAGGGACAGGCAATGTAATGAGCACCCTATGGAAGAGTAGACAGGTTAGACTAGGAAAACTTTAAGGCTATAGGAGAGTTCCAAGCCCACTGATGTCTGTAGCAGCTGGTGCAAAACCACGCATGTAAGCAAGACAGCCTAGTTATAGAAAACTTTTTACCGATCTATTAACCGGATACACCTGCAGCACAGTAGTCCATCTATCCAGGATGCTTGAGGTACGAAGCTGACTACCAAGGCAGGAACTGGCTTAGAAATCACCTAGAACATGCACATCAATAGCCAAGGTTAATTCAAAATAATCATGACCTATTTTACCTTCATTATAATACAGTTAACATAAAATTACCCTAGGGGATCTTCCCACTCATAAACTGAATGCCATGACAGTACCAGTAAGACCCTATTAGACCTAAAACTCCCCTGCCTGATGTAAGAGAAGAGTAACAGTAACCCAGCCCAAAAGATCACCCATTTCTAGGAGAAGAACACCCCAAAACACATACCTCAGAACCACTAAAAATAAAAGTTTTAGCTCAACAGTAATTGAGTGCAGAAGCAGCAGCTTCTGTAGGCTGTTTCTGCTCGTTCTCCCTTCTTTAAAGTGTACTCTCCTTTACTTAAAGTTGCCTGTTTGTCTTGCTACTTTGTGTGTCTGTTTGCAAATTCTTTCCAAACTTATACACCAAAACCTAGTCCTACACTGGGAGCTACACCCCTTCTCCTGGTATGTATTCGAGAGATATTCAAGCCTTTTACAAACACTAAGCTACTCATTCGCACCAACATCTGCTTATTTATCTCAATGTAGGATTGAAGTCTACCAGAGTTTCCACAGAAACTTCTATCTTACCAAAATTTTACATACTCCCAGATTTCCATCATCATTTTAAAAATGTGTAGTTTTTGTCTAAAATTCAGGTTTATGAAAAGAGGCAGATATAGTTTTTTCCTATCAACATATAGTTAAAACTATAGAGTGAACTCTAATTATATAAATGCGATTATTAATAGATGAATTTCAACTTGTTCTGCTCTAGTCACAGAGAAAAAATAGTAAAGTTTGAACAAGTAACATAGATAAAGAGATAATACTATAAGAATATCAAAAAAACAAGATTCCTAAAAGGAAAAACAAAAGAAAAAAATAAGTCTAAAGTAAAGGGGTAAAATTACAAATGGGCTTTGAGACAAGCTGTAAGTACTCCAGGCAATGAGGAATGATTGAAGACTTGAATTAAAAACAGATTCAACCAACAAGAAACATATTTTGTGAAGAAGGACAGATGTAATGGCTTGGGGGGAAGAAAGGAAATAAGCAATGGAGCAGTGAACAGGAAAGAATGACTCAGTTACACAGTCACAGAAAGGTGATCAAGAGAAGATGAGGTTGAAAGTACAAAACGAAGGAACAGAGACTGACTCTATGAGACAAGTAGGAAATTTCAAATTAGTTTCAGAGTTTGATTAGACATAGTCAAATGACAGCCAATACATAGTTAACACTCCCCCATTCTTAACATTCTTGAAGTAGGAAGAAGGGAGTTTTCAGGGAAATAAACTAGGAGAAGCTCAGAGAAATTAACAGCTGACTACCCATAAGAAAGCCCAAGAGACAATGTATCAATCACCAAACTTAGTACCTGCAGTATGCAAAGTACTATAATACGGGTAAATGACCATAGGTTCCAGCCTTGGCTCCACCTCTCATGATGTCACCTCATGCAAGATTTTGACTTATGGGAACAAAAGGATCTTCATCTATAAAGTGGGGATAAAACACATTTAATAGGACATCATCAGGATTAAATTCCAATAAGTTGTGCTAATGTGCAATGTAAAGTGATACTTATTGCAAATAAAAGCAGGTATTTATTTTAGCGTATTTTTAACCAAAAGTGGAAACTACTTCAAGAAGCTGGATCCTATGCCCTCAGGGAAATAGTGACAATGACAGTTGCCCAAGGCAATCCAGCTGTAGAGTCCATAATTCTAAAATACTTGGCTATGGTGCTTCAGTTCCTGGTTTTAGGGAATGTGCAATCTAGTTGAGAGGAAAATATGTGAAATGCTGATTAACTGGAAAACAAAAACATATCACAAAGGAGTTCAGAATCCTGTGTTAAATGAGTTTTAGAGGCAGGGAGGCTTATGTTAGAGTGGACTTAGAAGACCTCTTAGAAAAGACTCAAGTTATGTTTATGAGAATAGTTGGAATTGGCTAATAAAAATGAAAAATAAAAACAGAAGGAGACAGGAACATAAAGAGGCTGAAAACATAAAGCAAAGTCAGATTTCTTAGTCCCATATGGGACTAAGTATTTTAAATATTGCTTACATTTAGCAGTAAATAATGATGTGATTCCAAAATATACAGTATAGTTCTTAAAAATGTCATTGTTTACTGTTTTGAAAGATGTATTGAAATAAAGGATGATGGAATACATCAAGCAGATACCAAAAATCAAAAAAAGAAAATATTTGCCAAAATAAACACAATTATATTATTTTTGAATAAAATATTTTATATTTAGACAAAATAATACCATTAGGAAATAACCATATTTTAAATATTACTTCCTGATCTTAATACTTATTTCACATTTAAGGTTATTTCAAAAGTGCTTGTTTTATTTAGTGCTTGAAAGATGTTATGAAAACAAAAATTTAATCTTAAGACATTTTTATACTGTTATAAAAAAACTGTTAAAGCTTACTACAACATGTAAATTGTTAGTATGAAAATTACATTGTATAATCTGTATTTATTTTGTGACAGTTTTGACAACACTAAGTTAAAACAAACTGGAAACACAAAAATAAAATATATCAGAAGAGAGGAAACTGTATTTAAGTTAAAATTAAGTTTACCAAAGATTTAAGGTGCTTTTAGACAGCAAAGGTCTGGAACACATTCTTGCCCTCTTCATCTTGCTATATCCTTCTTTGCTCTTTTGGGTCCTGCCAAGAATATGAGCCATGAATGCTATGTCTGTTGTACTACAAGAGAGAGAAATATTGTTCAGGATGGCCTCTAGGCAACTTTGAGCAAGACTTTACCATTTTATGACCAAAATATTTCTCCCACTAAAACATGAAAAAAAAATGCAGACAGTATCTGGCAGAAATAATATATTCCACCATTAAAACCTTAATTAGCCTTTACTATCAGCTTAGCTCTCTATTTTCCTGGCAAGACTTAATTCCCTAAAGGACAGGTTTTGGGGAATGGGAAGTCAGAGAAGACCTTGGAGTGGCTTGTGTATGATTTAGGATTCTTTAGGTAACCAGCAACAGAAACCAAACCTGGCAAACTTAAGTCAAAGAAAATATGACATGAGCAGCTCATTGGACCTAAGGTAGAGCTGAAAAAGAAGAATAGGAAAAGTGAAACTAGACAACCACAAAAGGTCTTTCCCAATCCCACATAGCCACTACCACTCACAGATGAATAACTGGGATTTTCATCATGTTGAGACTACACACAACAAAGCAGAGTTAATATGAAAAGAGCAAAATCAAGGCGCTATTAAGAAAGAGGAATGGGGTGTGAGCAGCAAAATAATAAAAGCCAACCGTTACAATACAGAGACTTTATGGATGGTTCTCAAGTCAAGCAGCCTTGGATCCCAAAGGAGAATGGCTCAAAAAGAAATAACTACTGCAGGCCAGGCTCGGTGGCTTAGCCTGTAATCTCAGCACTTTGGGAGGCCGAGAAGAGTGGATTGCCTGAGTCCGCAGGTTTGAGACCAGTCCGGGCAAACTGGGGAGACCTCGTCTCTGCATAAATCAAAAATTAGCCGGGCGTGGTAGTGCGCGCCTGTGGTTCTGGCTACTTGGAAGGCTGAGGCGGAAGGACCGCGGGAGCCTAGCGGGAGGACACTCTGGTGACCGTGAGCGTGGTGCCACTGCACTCCAGTCTGAGCGACTGAGACTCCCAACTCAAAAAAAAAGAAAAGAAAAGAAAAGAAATAACAGCTGCAAATGCAAATTCATTCAACACATAGAATATAAGCATTAAAACAACCCACTAGTTACTATTTGAGCAATGGGGAAATGACTGCATACAGAATATACTAACCAGAAATCAAAAATCAATGGTATTTTTTTAAATTAATGAATAGGAAAAAAAATACCACTGGATAAGAGCACAGACTCTGGTTCCAGCTTGAGTTTGCAACTCTGAATGAGCTACGGAGTCTCAAGTAATTCATGTAACTTTGTGTGCCACAATATTGTTTTCACTCCACAGGCAAGCAAATATTCTTGAGATCAGTGGTATAAGTAGCACCTACAAATTGCTCCACAAACATCAGGTACACATAAAGTTGCTTCTTTTTTATTTTTCCAATTAATTGCTTAAGCCCATGACTGCCATTTTAGTAGTAAGTTCAACATCTCCCTTTGAGTTCCACATTTACCCTGATTTCTCCAAAATCTCTGGCTTAACACAGTAAGTTGTGAGAATTCTCCATTCACTTCTTGTTGCATACAGAATAGAATCCATGATTCATGGGCATCTCCTTGGGTCACCTCCCACTGTGGGAGCTTTTCTGTTCTCTCAATAAATCCTGCTTTCTCAAAAAATCAAACAAAAACAAAAACAAACAAAAAACCACACCATGATTCATAAAGCCTTACATGATCTGGCTTTCTGAATCTTTTCTTAATACCATGTAACCCATTGCCCCGGTAATTCAGACTTTTTTTCTTCCTAGAATATGCCAAGCTCACATCTTGCTCGATGCCTCAGACTTACTGCTTCCTCTGAAGGTTTTCCTGTGACTCTTCAAATGACTGGTTCTGTTCAACTCTTTACTTTTCAGTTTCAATGTCACTTCCTCAAGGGAGTTCTTCCCTGAATTCCCACTCTGTAGCCACTCTCTAATTGCATCACTGTATTTATTTATTCTGTAATAATTACCACAATTTAAATTGATCTGTTTTTGCTTACTTGTTTATTGTCTGCCACCACCCTCCCCACTTCCCATCCTCTATTAGAAGGGTCCTTCTCTGTCTTGTCTATTTCTGTGTCTCCAGCTCCTAGAAAAATTCTTGACACATAGTGAGCAATCAGTAAATATTCCTTAAATGAAATGAAATAAAAGCATAATTTTCTAATATTTGTTTCTTTATCTGTAAGTTGAACACAGCATCTGTGCTGTAAGAATCAAAAAGAAAATAACCTATAAGAGTCCTCTGATATAGCACTATTACAAATGTATAAAATATTAGAAATAGATAATTGAAAAGTTTTGAAGCAGTTACCTACCAGACTGTGAGATCTTTGAGGGCAGGAACTATGTATGTTCCCTTTATTGTTGTTTACTACATGCTTAGCGTGGTGTCTTCCATGTAAGTAAATATTTGTTGAATGGATAAATGAATCAGTCAATGAGTATCTCTCTGCTCCCAGAAAGACTTCCATCTAGAAGAAATAAAATTAGCTATAGTCCTTCAGAAGGAATTGTATCAATAGTATTGTCCTGTAGTCTTACAAGACATTTATCTATTCATAAGAATTGTTGAATACCTACTATATGTTAAGGACTGTGCTAGATGCTGAGGTTGCATCAATAAAAACCAACCAACCAACAGCCTGTAATCACAGCACTTTGGGAGGCCGAGGCGAGTAGATTGTCTGAGCCCACGGGTTCGAGAATTGCCCATGCAACTGGGCAAGATCTTGCCTCTACAATAAAATAAAAATTAGCCGGGCATGGTAGCGCACTCCTGTAGTTCTGGCTATTTGGAAGGCTGAGGCAGAAGGATCACCAGAGCCCAGCAGGTCGACACTGGGGTGACCATGTGCACGCCACTGCACACCAGCCCAGGTGACAGAGTGAGACTCCAACTTAAAAAAAAAAAGAGAGACTATTTTATATGGTTTATAGCTTGCTACTCCCACCAGAGTAGCCTGTATTATATTCCTGAGCAAGGAGTAGAAAAATACTTCATTTGTGAACATACTCTGTGTGTGCATGTGTATATAAACTAGCATTTGTAGTTTTATTAGCTAGTACTTATTACCTAGTACTTGATAAAATGTATCAAGTCTCTGAGTACTGTGATAAGATTCCTTGCTCACTTGCTCTCACTCAGTCTCTCACTTATTCCTTTTTTTGGTCTGCTTTCATTTATTGTCCCTTCTTCCTTCCTTCCCTCCCTCCATTCCTTCTTTCCATCCTTTTATACTTCCTTCTGTTGGTCCTTCCTTAAATTTTTTGTAAATAGGCAGTGCATTTATATATATCTGTTTATACATACATAATATGTGCAGAAAAAAATTTCCCTCTTGCCCCCTAATCCCCCAATTCCCAATTTCACTCTACAGAAGTAAGCACTTATTAATTTCTTGGGTTTCTTTCCAGTTTCACTATATATATGAATAATATATACTGTATATTCTTATCTTCTTTTTTAAAAAAAAATACATAAAATACTACATACACTGTTATGCCCCTTATCTTTTTCACTTAATATATCGTGGAGATTTCTCATATTGGTCATAGATAATTTCTTCGTGTTTTTCTTTCTAACCACATGGTATTCCATTCTATGGAAATAGTATTTTTAAGCTATTAATATTCCATATAGATTGAGCCTTTTCTGAACGTTTTGCGATTTCTAATATTTGTGCAATTAATAGCATAGATTCATCATTTCTTATGTATAAACATATTTCTACAGGATAAATTTCCATAAGTGTATATCTAGTTCAGAGATACATTTATAATTTTATAAACTTTGCTTTTCATAGTTGTAGAGATGTATCCTCACACAAGCAATGCATGAGGGTGCCTGACCCTCACAGACCCATCAACAGAGTATAATAAACCTGTGGAGTTTTATTTTTATTTTTATTTTTTTTAATTTGGAGTCTCACTCCTTAGCCCAGGCTGGGGTGCAGTGGCACATATGGTCACGGCCACCCCAGCGTCGACCTTCTGGTCTCCAGCGATCCTTCTGCCTCAGCCTTCCAAGTAGCAGAAACTACAGACATGTGCTACCATGCCCGGCTATTTTTTATTTTATTGTAGAGACAAGGTCTCTCCAGGTTGCCTGGGCTGGTTACGAAGTGGGGTTTTATTAATCTAATGAAGGAAAATGTCATCTTAATAGAGTTTTATTTAGATTTTCTCTAGGAGTAAGTAATGTTGCACATCTTTTCTTAAGCTGTGAGCCACTTGTATGTTCTTTTCTGTAAAATCCTTAAACACTCTCTCTATATTTTGTGGTCACTTTTCTATGGGGTTGCTGATCTGTTTCTCACTGATTTCTAGAATCTTTTCTATATTAGGGAAATTTGCCTTTTATTGTCTATAATATGATTTGCAAATATTCTTTCCAAGTTTGTTTCCATTTCAAAGCCATCCAGGATTTTTTATTTTTAATATTCATGAATTTGTAAATCTTTTCTTTTGAGGATTCAAAATTTCTTGATTTTGGATCATGATAAATAAAGCCTTTTGCATTGCAATATTTTACAGGAATTCATCCATCTATGTTTTCTCCTATCAGATTAATAAATTCATGTTTTTGCATTTAAAATTTATTCTATTTGTTATTTGGCATCATATATGACTGAACACAATTTGATTTTTTCAAATAACTAGCCAGTTAGTCCAGCACAATTTGTTAAATAATTCACTTCCCCCTATGATTTGAGATAATACCTTTATAATTTACCACATTTCTGTACATATCTGGATCAGTTTTTGAGCCTTCCACTCCATTTATATTCCTGACTATGCTCTATTAATTAGTGAAGCTTTGTATTAGTCACGAGTCTCCAGAGAAAGTAGAACTAAGAGGATATATCCCATTGGATATCCTATTTGATATGGGTATGTATGTGTGTGTGTGTGTGTGTGTGTGTGTGTGTGTGTGAGAGAGAGAAAGAGAGAGAGAGAGAGAGAGAGAGAGAGAGAGAGAGACAGAACCAACAGAATATATTTGTAAGAAGAGATTTATTATGAGGTATTGGCTCACACTATTATGAAGGCTGAGAAATCTCATCATCTTTCGTTTGCAAACTGGAGACTCAAGAAAGCCAGTGATGTAGTTCAAAGACCTGAGAGGCAGGGAGCCAATGGCATAGATTCCAGTCTGAATCTGAAGGCCCAATGTTCTAGTTCAGTAGCCAGACAGAGAGGGTGGATCCTCCCTTCCTCCACAGTTTTGTTCTGTTCAGGCCTTCAATGGATTAGGTGATACCCACCCACGTTGAGGAGGGCAGTTCGATTTACCCAGTCTACTGATTCAAGTACTCATCTCCTCTAGAAATACCCTCATTGACATGCCCATAAATAGTGCTTAACCAGACATCTGGGCATCCTGTGATCCAGGCTGATGCAAAATTAATCATCACAGATCTTATAATATGTTTTATATCTACTTAAGATAGCTCCTGTTATTCTTTTCATGCAGGGTTTTATGACAATTCTTATTTACATACATAATCTTTAGAATCAAGCTGAATTGTTTTGTGTTTTGGCTTGGTTTGTTTTTTTCAGACAGGGTCTTGCTCTGTTGTCAAAGCTGGATGGAGTACAGAAGCTTGATCAAGGCTCATTGAAGCCTTGACCTCCTCCATGGTTTAAGCTATTCTCCTGTTATTTATTTGTTTGTTTGTTTATTTATTTAGTAGAGACTACTTTTATTTTTTATGTGTTTGTTTTGCAGAGACAAGATCTTACTTTGTAGTCCAGGATGATCTCGAACTCTAGGCCTCAAATAATTCTCCCACCTCGACTTCCCAAAGTACTGGGCTTACAGGTGTGAACCACTGTGCCTAGCCTGTACTCTTGGGTCTTACATATTTATTACACACTCTATGTATGTACATAAATACTCTATGTATGT
Organism: Carlito syrichta; assembly: GCF_000164805.1. NCBI lineage: Eukaryota > Metazoa > Chordata > Mammalia > Primates > Tarsiidae > Carlito > Carlito syrichta. The sequence continues at coordinate 3,216 of NW_007251203.1, read as the reverse complement.
AACAGTGTTTCAATTGATTATTTTTGTTTTCTAAGTATACAATTATATTATCCTCAAAAAGTGATAGTTTTATCTCTTATTTTATTTTGTCTGTTCATGTTGGCTAATATTCCCAGTGCAACGTAAAATAATAGTGGTGACAGTGAGAACACTTATTTTGTTACTGAGTTTACTGAGAATGTCTCTAATGTTTTTTTTTCATTGATCATGATGCTGCCTTTTGTGTTAGATATATTTTGTCATGTTAAGGAAGTATCCATCTATTGTGTGTGTGTGTGTGTGTGTGTGTGTGTGTGTGTGTGTGTGTGTGTGTGTGTTTTAATCAAGAATAGGTGGACTTCCGGCAAGATGGCAATGGGGCAGCCTGGTCTATGAGACCCTCTGCAAAGGAGAACGCAGAGGGTCTCTGGTTCTCTCCCCGGGGGCTGCAGATCCCAACGTCGGCAGCCTGCTTTTCACACGGAACTTGGCTGTCTCTACCGCTGGGGCATGGCAGCAGCCACAAATACAGCAGCCACCGGTGCCGCCATGGCCTCCGTTGCAGCCATAGTGCATCGCACCACCCATGCCTGAGGCGATCCACAACTTCAGTCCTTGAAGCCCTTACAGGCAAGATCTGCTGGGATCACTGCCACCTCTGCTGTCACCTTGACGTGGGTCTCCTCCCGTGTGCCCTGCTCCAGCCTCTGCCCGGCTTCTGTCCAGTTCCACTCCCGCTGGGCGAGCAGCTGAGATAGCACCACCTGCTGGCGATTCAAGGTAACAACACTGAAACGGGAAAAACAAGGTTGAAAAACAGACACAGGCCAGATTTGAGTGGTGAGCTGAGGGTGATCTGAACTGTCCTTCAAAGCAGCCCAGGGGCAACTGACCCCAACTGTGAACTAATTGAGAAGACAGCTAGAAATCAGAGCTGAAAGGACATTGGACTTAAACGAAAAGTCTCAGAGTGTGCTGGATTGGTTCTGTTAGTTTAATGACTTGATTCTATTCCTATTGTTTTGTTCCTTTTTTTTCCCCCTCTTCCTTTTATTCTCTCTGTAAACCATATCTTTGTATAGAGGAACAGCACACCAATAAGGTGGTTGGTTAGCTTGTATGTTAGCATCATTGTATGTTTTAATTTTTTTTGTATGGGAGCTGGTTAGTCTGTAGCCGTGGTCTATTGTTTTTATCTGTTTTAGTTTAGGTCTCTCTCTCCATTTGTTGATACACTCATCTGTTTCCCCGCTTACTCCTCTCTCTCTCTACCCCTCCCTTCCCCCCACTGTCTGCTCCATTCTCTTCCCTCTGCTAACCACATTTTATTTCAGGGAGTAAACCTACAGCCCCACTGCACAGACAGATTCCAAGGCAGTGGGAAGTGGGTCTCAGATTATCCATACACCTGTCGGCGGATACCAGGACTTGCAGATAGATTTTGAATCACAGCTTCCCCCTTAAGTAAATCTCAAAACTGCAAAAAGGGCCACGCCCAACCTACAGTGCAACTCCAGAATTGAACAAAGAGGGCATACATAAGAAGAATAGGAGATTGAACAAACAGAAGTAAAAGCAATCCCTCTACCCCTGAATAACAGAATTAAAGAAGACGGTGACGTGGAGGGAAAGGAAAAAGTAGGGAGGGAAAAAAATGCACAAATGAAGAAAAACCAAAAGAAGAATATAGGTCTCACACAGACCCCTGGGAGATCAGACACTGAGAAAACAGACTCCGGAACACAAACAATGAAGAACCTCCAGAATGACTGGTCACATGCAACAAACCCAGACAACAAGACATTAATAGAGAAAATTTTAAAAATTGAGGAGAGACAAGAGGAAAATAGGAAGGAGCTGATATCAGAAATAACAACAGTAAAGAATACTGTGATGGAAATAAATAACAAACTAATAAGCATGGAAAGCAGAATTAACCAAGCAGAAGAAAGAATCTCTAGCTCAAAGACCAAAACACAGAACTAACCCAAACTGTCAAAAGCATAGAAAAGAAGCTCAAAAAGACAGAACAAAACCTTCAAGAGATGAATGATAACTTCAAGAGACCTAACCTAAGAGTAATTGGCCTTCCTGAGGCAGAGAGAAACAGAGGCCACACTGGAACAAACATTTCATGAAATCATTCAAGAAAACTTCACTCATCTCATCAAGGATGAAAAAATTCAAACAGAAGAGATTCAGAGAACCCTGCAAGACAACAAATGAGAAGACCAACTCTCAGACACATAATAATTCACCTAAACAAAATAGGTATAAAACAAAAAAATCCTAAAGGCTGCAAGAAACAAAGGTCAGCCTACCTACCAGGGAAGACCAATTAGAATAGCAGCAGATTTATCTACAGAAACCCTCCAGGCTAGGAGAGCTTGGAGCCCTATCTTCAAAGTTCTAAAAGATAAACAATTTCAACTGAGAATAACCTACCCGGGCAAGCTAAGCTTCATCAGTGAGGGAGAATTGAAATCTTTCCCAGATATCCAATCTCTAAGAACCTATGCTGCCACCAGACCTCCTCTAGAATCCAGATCACCAAAATGAAAGTCCAAATCCAGGACATAGAAGACAAACAGATAATACAAAAAAATCAATGAAAGAAAATGCTGGTTCTTCAAAAGGATCAACAAGATCAATGGTCCCCGAGTTAGACTGACCAAGAAAAGGAGAGAAAAAGCCCAAATAAACACAATCAGAAACACAAAAGATGAAGTCACATCTGACCGGAAAGAAATACAAAAGATCATTAGAGACTACTATGTACACTTGTATGAAAACAAACTTGAAAACCTTAAGGAAATGCAGAACTTTCTGTCATCACACAACCTGCCTAGGTCAAACCAAGAAGAAATTGAGATCCTAAATAGACCAATAACAATCAAGGAAATTGACTACATAATAAGAAAACTACCTACAAAAGAAAGCCCTGGACCAGTTGGCTTTCCAGCAGAATTCTACAAGACATTTAAAGAGGAGCTTATACCAATCCTACTGAAGGTATTCCAGGCAATTGAGAAAGATGGAACTCTACCAAAATCATTTTACAAAGCTAACATCACATTGATACCCAAGCCAGGTAAAGATCCAACAAAGAAAAAGAACTACAGGCCAATATCTTTGATGAACATAGATGCTAAAATTCTCAACAAGATCCTAGTTAACTGGATTCAACAACACATCTCAAAAATCTGCATCATGACCAAGTAGGCTTCATCCCTGGGA
>NW_007251202.1:516213-557016 GCF_000164805.1 Carlito syrichta | reverse complement strand
TTGTAATTCCCAATAACACACATCGCTTCTGCACTAGACTGGAGTCCAGTCTCTTTCTTCCTCTCTTCTTTCCCCCAATCGCCAATGCCGTCTCCACCTTTGGGGTACCCTGAACCCAGCTGGAGCTGGTCTCTGGCACCACCCTTTCTCAGTTCTGTATCCTCACCTTATTTATGTGTTTCTTGGATGACAACTTGCCTCAAAATGCTGCTCTCCTCATTTGACATCCTCTGCTGGAGATTCCAACAAGCCCAAGGCCTATACAAATGACTCCTGTGTCTGCATCTAGCTACAGCCTATGCTAGTCTGCAAAAGCCCAGACCTATGAGGTCAAATGTCTACTGGAGAGCTCTTCCACTCAATACATTCAAATTTTTTTCTTTCCAACCTCTTCCAAATTCCCTACATTCATGTGGCCACCATCTACCTAACTGCCCCTATCAGAAACCTGAGACTCATTCTTAACTCCTCCTTCTCTGTCCTCTGTCATATCCAATTCTATTGGTCCTAACGTCTACATATAGATCATATTTATTACTTTTTCTCCATGCTCATTTAAGAGGATTAATAACTAATGTGAGTTGAGCACTTATTATGTGCCAGGCACTATTTTAAGAGCTCTTCACCTCACACACAATGTGTCATGCAAACCTCTTAAGCACAATATGGAATAAGCATCATAAGCATTCACATTCCATGGAGAAGGACACAGGCACAGAAAAGTTGTGTGGTCTGTCTCAGGTCACACAGCAAGGAAATGTGAGGCTTGGATTGGAATCCAGGCAGGTTCTGGCTCTAGAGTCTAGATGCCACCACTGATTTTGATCACTCCTCACTCAGATTACTACACTCTCTCTCTAACCAATCTCCCTGCCTCTAGTCATGCTCCTTCCCCCACAGTACTACCTATCTAAAACTCAAATCTGACCTCACCACCCTCTGCTTAAAAACCTTCCTTGGTTCCCCCTGGCCTACAGAATAAATTTTAAGCCTCAGTTGCTCCATGCCACCAACCACCCCTTCTCCCCCATGCCCCCATGCCCACCTGCGAACCTATCATGTATCAGGAATTGTGCTAATATTTCTGGGCAAGACAAAATTTGGTTCCTATCACCAAGAAACATAGAATACGTAGGCAAATAAAATGCACAAATAAAAAGTTAAACATAAGAATTAAGACCAAGATTACAATTCTAAAAAGAGGACACTGCAATTCTGTGGTGAAGAGGACCAACTCTCAAGCCAGACATTTAATATATGCAGAACTGTCTCTCCAAAAAGAATTTCTTTTTATCACAAGCTGGGCACTTGTGAATGATCAGTTCAATTCTGGTTTTGTTTGAAAGATACTTTAATATTCCTATATTGTTCCAGTTCAATACTTTCAGAAAATGAATAGGCTCAGTTCTGGTTCAAACTGGCTTACTAGGTGTTGCTGTTTTGAAAAATCCTTGGTTCAGTGCTCAGCTCAGTGGGAAAAAAAAAGAGATTAATTTGGGGCTCAGCTTGGTTCAAGGTTTGCAAATTAGAGCAGTTCCTTCCAGGGTGGTTCACACTTGAACTGGTGCCCAGTTATGAATTCAGCTTGTAAGCCTGGTTTTCATGGTCCTCGCCCTTCACGGAGTCTTTGCAGCCCCATCAGCCCTCACATGCTGACCTTCATCTCCCTCCAACCTGGGGCTGATGTTTGAGAACTGAGTGGGGCTCTTGCTGCCACATAGCAGTACCTCCTGGGTGGCCTGGCTTAGGGTCCCTGGCAGCTTCTTTTTGGCTGAGAAGTGACTATATGAAGAACACCCACCCACTCACTTGTAACCCTGGCTCCCTCACCTCTTGCAGGCCCATACCCACATCACCTAACTTCTGAGGCCTCTCCAATCCTTAAAATAGCCACTATTCCCACAACCCACCCAAACATTCCCAGGTCATATCCACGTGTGTTCTTCTCCATAGCAATAACCAGCCACCAGAAGTCTCTTGATCCTGGGTTGTCCTCTGTCGCTCTCACTAGATGTCAGCTCTACAAGGTCCAGGATGTCAGTCTATCTTTTTTACTATCACACCCATTGTCTGGAATAGAACCTGGAATATAATGAATGACCATTAAATATTGAATATATGCCCTCAGTCTAAACCCACAAATGATGAGGAGAAGCAGGATTTGACTTTAAAACTGTATGTCTTTACATTATTAAGAATATCTCAGCTGGGCACAGTGGCTCACGCCTGTAATCCCAGCATTTTGTAAGGCAGAGGTAGGAGAATTGCTTAAAGTCAAGAGTTCAAGACCAGCCTGGGTAACAAATCAAAAGCCTGCCTTTAGAAAAAAAAAATAGCTGGGCATGGTGGCGCACACTTGCAGTCTCAGCTATTGAGAAAGCTGAGGAGAGAAGATTGCCTGAACCCAGGAATTTGAGACTGTGGTGAGCTATGATGGTGCATTCATATTGTTTTTTTCTCTCATAATATCCCCTTCCCTGTCTTCCTTTTTCCTCTCTCACTGTATCCAAACTCTAGGGTAAAACAAAGATAAACATGTGCATTAATAAGCTGCTTGCTTCCTGTCCCTTTAAACTTCTGTTTCTCTCTCTCCCTCGTCTTCTTTCAGAGAAGGTGAGTTCCTTTGGCTCTTCTCAACTGTACAAAAGGCCTTTGTGCCCCCAATAAACTGGGCTTGGGCAGAACAGACTGGCTTGCTGACTGCAGGACAGAAAGCAGGTGAGAGAATAGGCACAGTCTCTCACAGGATGAGCTGACCCTCTGCCCTCAAGTTCCTGAGTCTGTGTCCACAGGGGATCTACATCTGAGTCTCTCTTCCTCTGTAAAGTAGTTTTTTGACTTCCACTTACTGATTAAATTTACACTTTTATTAAAATTTAAGTATATAGTGCTCCTAACGTGGCATTTTTGGGCATTGCAGTGCATTTTCAAGAAAAGAATATGGAAAGAATTCAAACAAGGATTTGATCCACCCAATATTAATACTCTTATTTAATTGATCAAACAAACGTGTCTCTCTCTCTCATCAGAACCAACCCCATCCACACATACCCAATTGTTTCTCTTACCCAGTACATGCAGCCACAGTGATTAGTCGAAGTGAAGGTCATGAACCTTTAAAAGGTTCATCAAAAAGTCCACTGGGAAAATTAAGAATATAGACACAATCTAGAATGTCCAGAAGGGAGTGGACCCCAGGGATCCCTGAGTTGACCCAGCGTCACCATCAGCCTTGTTACCATCACACCCCGGGAGGAGTCACCATCACTGCAACCGCCAGCAGCAAGGTGTAGACACAGCAGTAGCCGCTGGCCACAACCTCCCACCTCCCCAGACCCCACACTGGGCGCTGCCAGCACCAAGCTCAGCACCATGGACAGCAGCCGAGCCTGCCATTGAAAAAATTCATACAACAAAGGTTTGGGGAAAGGCAAAATGGCTCAACGTGAGAAACAGATATGGCTTCATCAAGAGAAATGACACCAAGGAAGATGCATTTGTGCACCAGGCTGCCACATAGAAGAATAACTCCAGGAAGTAACTTCTCAGTGTAGAAGATGAAGTGACTGGAATGGAGAAAAAGGGGCCGAGGCAGCAAACATCACAGCCCCTCATAGAGTTTCAGTTCAAGGCAGTAAATATGGATAGGCCAAGGCCATAGCAGGATAGACTCCATGTCGTAGGGGTCCCCCATAGCAACAGTGGTAAAAATAATGAGGGATCAAAAAGCTTCCCCTAAGACCAGGCCCAACAATGCCAGCTCTAGCACAGGAAAGGCAACTACATGCAGAGATCCTCTGGGTGTCAACCACAGTATTTCAACTGTGGTTGCAAGGAGAAGTGGTAGAGGGTGCTGACAACCAGGGCTCGGGAGCACAAGGTAGAGCAGTGAGGCAGAATTGTAGGGGGTTATAGACCACGGTTCTATAAGAGCCCCCCTCACCAAAGACAGCCCAAAGAGGATAGCAATAAAGAAGGTAAGGAAAATCAGTGAGATGAACCCAAGGCCAGCACCCATGTCACTGCCCTTGCAACTTCAAGTACCAGCACAGACACCCAGAAAACCCTAAACCACAAATGACAATGCAGTTGATCCACCAGCTGAGAATTCACCCTCTCCAAAGGCTGAGCAGAGCAGGCAGAGTTGCGTGAATTCCAGCTTAGCATCTCTGACATCATCCAGTTTAGTCATGAAACAAGAAGAAATGGATATGAAATTTCAGTAATAAGAAATGAACAAAAGATTGGAGCTGAAGTCCATAAGTGCTTGTCTTTTCCCCCATTGACCAGATAACTAAAACTACCTGTATTATCTATGCAGCATGAGCTTTTTATTATTTGTGTCTTGACCTCTCTTTTTGGTAATGACAAACTTTTTTTTAAGCATAGTTTTTCCCGGTACACTTTTAAAAGTTTTAAAATTGTTTCATATCTGGTCAAGTTGAGATATTTAAGAACTTCATATTTAATTTGGAATAAAAGTGTGCAACTGGATTTTTCCATAAAACAAGGATCTATTAATAAAGGTCTTACATAATTGTCAAAAAAAGAAAAAAAATTTAGACATCTAGAAGAAATAAGTTAAGCAAATTTGTCAAATTTCCATTTTGCTTTCCGACTCGTCAATGTGGAAACACAAAAGACCTAAAATGGGCTGTTTTTTAAAAAATGACACACATTTTTCCCCAATTTTTAAAATTATATTTGCCTTTGGAATTACGTTTTCACTGTGATATGTGAACTTTTTAATTTGACCTTCTTGTGATGCAAGAATTCTTTTATTTCATTTATTTTGGATCAGTCCATTATCTCTTTAAAGAATGCCTTTTCTCAACATTCTCCCTTTTCTCTTTTTGAAAATTTCAATAGATATCTTAGACCTTCTCATTCTATCTTCCATTGTTCTTATCTTCTCATTTTTCCATGTTTTTGCCTCTCTGGACTGCATTATGAACACTTTCCTTAGATTTCTTCTAGTTCACTAGTCTTCTTTAAAGCCATGTCTAATTGGCTGTTAAATCTGTTAAATACAATACTTAAATTTTGACTATTATAATTTTCATTTCTAAAATTTTTATTTAGTTCTTTTCCAAATCTTCCTGATCATTTTAAGTATCACATGCCTTTCTTATTTCCTAAGTTCCTTTGTTGACTACTTTAACCATATTAAACCTACTTATTTTATATAATCTTTCTGTTAATACCAATACAGACATACCTTGTTTTATTGTGCTTTAATTCCATGCACTTTACAAATATTGTACTTTTTAAAAATTGAGGATGTGTAGCAACCCTGCATTGAGCAAGTCTATCAGTGCCACTTTTCCAACAGCATATGCTCATTTTGAGTCTCTGTGTATCAGCTTGGTAGTTTGCACAGTATTTCAATCTTTCCCATTATCGTTATATTTGCTATGGTGATCTGTGACCACTGATCTTTGATGTTACTATTGGAATCATTTGGGGCACTGTGAACCATACTCATATAAAATGGCGAACTTAATCGACAAATGTTGTGTATGTTTTGACTCCTCCACTGACCAGCCATTTCCCTCTCTCCTCTTCTCTTCAGGGATCCCTATTCCCTGAAACACATAGTATTGTTATTAGTCCAATTAATAACCCTACAGTAACCACTAAATGCTCAAGTAAAAGAAAGGCTCACATGTCTCAATTTAAGTTAAAAGCTAGAAATGATTAAGTTTAGTGAGGAAGATAAGTCAAAAGCTGAGATAGTCTGAAAACTAAGCCTTTTCACCAAATGGTTAGCCAGGTTGTGAATGCAAAGAAAAAGTTCTTGAGGGAATTTAAAAGTGCTACTTCAGTGACCATACCAATGATAAGAAAGTGAAACAGTCTTATTGCTGAAGTGGAGAAAGTCTAAGTTGTCTGGATAGAAGATCAAATCAGCCACATTTCTTAAGCCAAAGCCTAATCCCAAGCAAGACCCTAATTCTCTTTAACTCTGTGAAGTCTGAGAGAGGTCAGGAATCTTCAGAAGGGAAGTTTGAAGCTAGCAGAGGTTGGCTCTTTAGATTTAAAGAAAAAAAGCCATCTCTATATCATAAAAGCTGAAGCAGCAAGTGCTAAGAGGAAAGCTGCAGAACGTTTTTCAGAAGATCTAGCTAAGATAAATAATGAAGGTGGCTAAACTAAACAACAAATTTTCTTTTTTTCTTTCTTTTTCTTTTTTCCTTTTCCTTTTTTTTTTCTTTTGAGTTGGAGTCTTACTCTGTCACCCAGACTGGAGTGCAGTGACACACTCCCAGCCACCGCAGCCTCCACCCGATGGGCTCCGGTGATCCTTCCACTTCAGCCTTCCAAGTAGCTGGAACTACAGGTACATGCTACCATGCCACAGCTAAGTTTTGATTTATTGTAGAGATGAGATCTTACCAAGTTGCCTGGGTGGGTCTCAAACCTGTGGGTTCAGGCAATTCACTAGCCTCAGCCTCCCAAAGTGTTGGGATTAAGACTGAGCCATGGAGCCTGGCACAGATTTTCAATGCAGACAAAATATTCTTCTATTTGGAAGAATATGCCATCTAGGACTTTTATAGCTAGAGAAAAATGAATGCCTGACTTCAAAGGACAGGCTAACTCCTTTGTTAGTGTCTAATGCAGCTGGTGACTTCAAGTTGAAACCAATACTCACTTGCCATTCCCAAAATCTTAAGGCCCTTCAGAATTATGCTAAATCTATTCTGCCTCTACTCTATGAATGGAACAACAAAGCCTGGATGACAGCACATCTGTTTATAGCATAGTTTACTGAATATTTTAATCCTACTGTTGAGACTTACTACTAAAAATAAATTCCTTTCACAATATTACTGTTCATTGACAATGCACCTCATCACCTAAAAGCTCTGGTAGAGACATACAAAGAGATTAATGTTTTCATGCCTGCCAACACAACATCCATTCAGCAGCCTGCAAATCAAGGGGTGATTTCAATTTTAAAGTATAATTATTTAAGAAAAACATTTGGTGGTCGGGCTCGGTGGCTCAGCCTGTAATCCTGCGCTTTGGGAGGCCGAGATGAGTGGATTGCCTGAGCTCGCGGGTTCGAGACCCGCCTGCGCAACTTGGTGAGACCTCATCTCTACCATAAATCAAAAATCAGCCAGGCGTGGTAGGGCGCGCCTGTAGTTCCAGCTACTCGGAAGGCTGAGGCGGAAGGATCGCCAGAGCCCAGCAGGTCGAGGCTGTGGTGGCCGGGAGCGGCCACTGCACTCCAGTCTGGGTGATGGAGTGAGACTCCAACTCAAAAAAAAACCCAAAAAACAACAACAACAACAACGACAAAAAGAAATACATTTGGTAAGTCTATAGCTGTCATAGATAATGATTCCTCTGATGGACCTGGGCAGAGTAAATTGGAAACCTGAAAAGAATTCTCCATTCCAGATGCCATTAAAAGCATTTATCGTTCTTGGAAAGAGGTCAAAAATATCTACATTTACAGGTGTTTTAAAGAAGTTAATTCCAACCCTCATGAATGACTTTGAGGGGTTCAAGACTTGAACTAGAATTAGAAGTGGAGCCTGAAGATGGGACTGAATTGCAGCAATCTCATAATAAAACTTGAATGAATGAAGAATTACTTCTTATGGCTGAACAAAGAAAGTGGTTTCTTGAGATGGAAAATATTCCTATTGAAGATGTTGTGAACATTGTTGAAATGACAAGAAAGAATTTAGACTTATAAATAAACTTAATTGATAAAGCAGCAGCAGGTTTTGAGAGGATCGACTCCAACTTTGAAAGAATTTGTATTGTGGATAAAATGCTACCAAGCAGCATTGTTTTCTATAGACAATTCCTTCACGAAAGAGTCAATGGAATGGATGTGGCAAACTTCATTGTTGTTTTATTTTAAGAAATTGCCATAGCCATTCCATCCTTTAGCAACTACCAACAACAACATTGGTGAAAGACTCTCCACCAGCCAAAAAAAAATCACAACTTGCTAAAAGATCAGATGATCATTAACCTTTTTTAGTAATAAATCATTTTTAAATTAAGGCATGTACATTGTTTTTTAGATTATGCTGTTACACAACGAATAGACAGTACAGTGCAAGCATAACTTTGATGTAAACTGGGAAACCCAAAAATTCATGTGACTTGCTTTATTGTAATATTTGTTTTGTTGTGGTGGTCTGGAGCTAAGCCCGCAATATCTCTGAAGTGTGCCTATATCTGAAATCACTGTCTGCTGCTTTTCAGGTTCTTATTCTCAGTGCTTTGTTTTCATGTGTGATTTTGTAATTTTCCCCCCAAAATATAAGCTCATTTTTTCCCCTCAGAATACTACCTGAGAATTCCTTGAGGCCTTTGTTCCGTGAGTTCCTCCCACAGAGGATCTGTTTTCTTCTACCAGGTGCTTCTAGCACAATCAACGTGGACTTCAAATTAAAATTCAACTTTCCACCTGAGGTTTTACAGACTACCTATATATGTAATGTGGGTTCAGGCTACAAACTATGTGAGGAGATATAAATTGTGTGAGGGTGTATGAACTTTTGTAGGGGAATTTTTCTCTTCCATTTGGAATCAAGGGTTGAAATAGGTAATTTTTCTTTTCATACGATGGGGCTTATTCCTACTTCATCCTTACTCTGAGGCTGTAGCTATTTGGGGTCCTAATTTATTGTGAGTTGGAACAGTAGGAGTCTCCAATTATTCTTCCCATTTTGAGCAGAACAATTCGACTTCCCATCTGGGCCCTGTTCATCTGTCTTCCATAGCAGTACAAAGCAATGGTCAAGTTCATCTAATCTGACAAATGCCCACAAGGAGTCACAGCACTTCTCTGTGCCCTCTGAATTTCTTTACTTTTTTTCCAGCTCACCAATGCCTTTGAAATGTGTTTTAATGATTTAGTCAGCAGTTACAAGGGGAAGGGCCAAGATGGCCGACTGAAGACATCACACAATTGCAGCTCTCAGCAAAGAAACCTATGTGGAGGAACAGGCCTAGGTCTTTGAGTATTGGCCTGAATCTGCAAGCTGAGGTCTATCAGATGGTCACCTGGAGACACAGGGGATGGACAGTTCAAGCCCTAGTCACCCCTAGAAACAGCCCTATCACGAGATTGGGAGAGCACCTTTGAAAAAAGGGCTGAGTATAAGCAGCAACTTTTCCCTTCTGCACACCTCATGCAAGTCTCTGTGGTCCCAGCCAAAGGAAAGACAGTCCAAGCCTTCTCCCAACCCCTCCCACACTGGCCAGGTGCAGAAGGCTGTCCTAAATCGAAAGAGAGGCACCAGTAGGATTCACGTGAAGCCCGGGAACCCTAGTTTCTGGGGAGTCTTGGCACCCCATCTGTTGACACTTCCACACAGAGGCTCTGTGGGAAATACCCTGTGGGGTGGTCTGCACCACATGGCCACTTCTCCCTCCTTCCCTCTCCAGCACCCAGCAGGAACAACACACCACTTTGGGATGTTTCTCAGGTGCTAGCATCCGTTGCAGCCCCAGGTTAAGGCTGCAGAAGCAGCTTACTCTCAGGGGGTTGCCATCATTGCAATAGCCCCTTCTACAGAGCAGGGTGGGAACTAAGAGGTGGGACGCCTTTGTGCAGCACAGTGGTTGTAGCCCTGCTGACCTGTGGACTGAGGAAGAAATAACAACCTTCCACAAGTGAAACAGCTGCTTCCCTTCTACCCCTGAGTAAAAGGGGTAGTCCCACCCAGATGAGAGAAGGCCACTTCACACTCCCAAGAGCACCTGTACCAGAGTAGAGCCCCTCCTAGCTGTCAGCCAATCCTACTGACAAGAGGCATTCGCTAGGGAGGGGGTCACCAGAGCTCCAGCCAGGGCCCCTGGTAACTGCCAGAGGGAGAGGAAAGCCTCTGAACTAAGAAAGGACTTGCCCCATCCCTGCCAGACTGCACTGGTGAAGCAGTGTCAGATGGATTCCCCCTGGTTTGTCACCCTTCCTGTCACTGCTACCCCACCCACAGATGAACCAGAGGAAGGAGGTCAGGTTAAAAAAAACACACACAAATTCCCATCCCAACAGTAGCAACTTTATCCAATAAAAATAAATAAATAAAAGGAGAAGAGGATTTCCTCACAAATGAAGAATTAGTGAAAGAACACCAGTAAGCCCCAAAGCCTTAATGAGTCAACACTCACAAAGGGGTTTCCCAGATCCCCAATAATGGAACACATCCAGAACCACCTGTCCCTGATAACGGACATAGAATTCAGACTATGTTTGGCAAAGATACTCAGTGACATCCACAAGAAAGTGGACACACACATCATTTAGGTCACAAAAACAGTGCAGGAAATGAAAATTGATTTGGCCCTTCTAAGAAAGAATCAAACTGAACTGGAAATGAAGAATTTGTTCCTAGAATTTCAAAACACAATAGAAAGATTTAACAGCAGAATTGATCAGGCAGAGGAAAGAACTTCAGAGCTTGAGGATCGAATTATTGAACTAACCCACTCTGACAAAAACAAGGAGAAAAGAATTAGGAAAAATGAGCAAAGACTATAAGAGACTTGGAGTTATGTAAAGAGACAAGATCTATAGTAGATTAGCATCTATGAGAAAGAAGGGGACACTGAGAATGTTGTGGAACAAGCCTTCAAGGACAAGAAAACTTCTGACGGCTTGCTAGAGAGGTGACCATACAGACACAAAAGAACTTCTGTGAGGTAATACATGAGCAGACCATCCCCAAGGTATATAATAATCTGTCTTGCCAAGGTGAGCATGAAAGAAAAAATCTTAAAGGCAGCCAGAGAGAAAGGACAGACTAACAACCAAGGATTACCCACGAGAATTGCATCAGACTTTCAACAGACACCCAGCAAGCCAGAAAAAACTGGGGTCCCTTCTTTGACATTCTTTAAGAAAAGCAATTCTGGTCGAGAATTTCCACAGTAATGGAGGAGAATTAAAATCCTTCCCAGACATTCAATTCCTAAAAAAATACCACCTCCAGATTAGCCCTTCACAAGATGCTTAAGAAAGTTCTAAGCACAGAAATGAATGAACAGTTCCACCCACTGTGAAAACATAGATAAGCACAGAGTTTACAAACCCCAAAAGTCAACCACAAAGCCTAAAATACAAAGCAGACTCTTAATAGCAATATGACAGAAACAAACCCTCGCATATCAATAATTAACTTAAATGGGAATGGTCTGAATGTGCCATTCAAAAAGCATAGAGTGGCAAATTGGATAAAGAAGCATGATCCAGCCTTCTGTTGCCTCCAGGAAACCCATCTCACTGCAAATGGCACTCACAGGCTCAAGGTAAAGTAAGATCTTCCAGGAAAATGGAAAACAAAAAGACCAGGAGTAGCTATTCTTACATCAGGCAAAACAGACTTTAAACCAATGAAAGTTAGAAAGGACAATGAAGGACATTGCATAATTATAAAATGTTCAGTCCACCAGCAAGAAATATCCATCCTGGATATATATGCACCCAACATAGGAGCATCCAGATTTATAAAACAATTTCTAATTTAACCTAGAGAGGACATAGCCATCCAGAGACTTTAACAACATACTATCAGCCTTAGACAATCAGGGCAAAAAGCTAGCAAGGAAATCTGGAACCTTAGCCTGACACTCTACCAACTAAATCTAATAGGCATTTGCAGAACACTTTACCCAACAACCACAGAATATGCATTCTTCTCATCAGCACATGAAACATACTCCAAGATACTCAAATATAAATCAAGCATGAACAACCTTCAGAAGGTTGAAATCATACCAAGCATCTTATCAGACCACAGTGGAATAAAAATAAATATTCTCACCAACAAGACGTCTACCCCCCAAAAACACACAAATACATGAAAATTAAGCCATGTGCTTCTAAATGACTTTTGGGTTAATGCAGAAATTAAGACAGAAATAAAAAGATTCATAAAAACCATGAAACAAAGACATAGCATACCAAAACTTCTGGGATACCATGAACATGGTGCTGAGATGGAATTTTATGGTATTGCATGCATAGAACCAGAAAATTTGAGGGATCTCAAGTAAATAGACTAGCGTCACACCTAAGGGAGTGGAAAGACAAAAGCAATCCAATTCCAGAATTAGTAGAAAAATAGAAATCATCCAAGTAAATTCACAGCTAAATGAAACAGAGACCAAAAAAATCATACAAAAGATCAACGAGATGAAAAGTTGGTTTTTTGAAAGGATAAGTAAGACTGATAGACTTCTGACAAGATTAACAACAATGAGAAAGAGAGAGAATATTCATATAAACACAATTATAAATGAAAATGGCAATGTTACAACCATTACTGAAGAGATATAAAAATATTATCAGAGATTACTATGAACATCTGTTTACAAATAATCCAAAAATTCTAGAGAAAATGGAGGCATTACTAGCATTAAAAAAAATCCAAGATCAAAAAAGTTAGAAATTGAAACACTAAACAGACTAAACAAACCAAGAAATTGACTCAGTAATAAAAAGCCTGGGCCAAACGGTTTCTCAGCTGAATCCTATAAGATGATCAAGGAAGAGCTGATACCAATTCTATTGAAAGTAGACCAAGCAATTGAGAATGAAGGAATTCTCCTTTGTTCATTCTATGAAACCAACATCATCCTGATACCCCAAAATGGCAAAGACTCAACAAGGAAAGAAAACTTCAGGCCAATTTCTCTGATGAAAATAGATGTAAAAATTCTCAACAAGATACTAGCAAATCACTTCCAACAGTACATTACTAGGATCATCAGGTATGACCAGGTGGGCTTCTTTCCCAGGATGCAAGGTTGGTATAACATATGCAAATAAATAAATGTAATTCACCACATAAACAGGTGTAAAACCAAAAACCACTTTATTATCTGAATAGACACTGCAAAAGCATTTGATGAAATCCAACATCTCTTCTTGATAAAAATTCTCAAGCATCTAGGCACTGAAGGAACATTCCTCAAAATAATGAGAGTCATCTATGACAAATCTGCAGCCAACATCATATTTAATGAGCAGCAGCTGGAAGCATTCACCCTAAGAACTGGAGCAAGATAAGGATGTCTACTCCCATCACTCTTAATTTTTTTTTTTTTTTTGAGTTGGAGTCTCACTCTGTCGCCCAGACTGGAGTGCAATGGCCGCTCCCAGCCACCGCAGCCTCGACCTGCTGGGATCCGGCGATCCTTCCGCCTCAGCCTTCCACGTAGCTGGAACTACAGGTGCACACTACCACGCCTGGCTAATTTTTTTATTTATTGTAGAGATGAGGTCTCGCCTGCCCAGGTGGGTCTCGAACCCACGGGCTCAGGCAATCCACTTACCTCAGCCTCCCAAAGGCGCGGGATTACAGGCTGAGCCACTGAGCCTGGCTCCATCACTCTTATTTAACACAGTACTGGAAGTCTTAACCAGAGCAATCAGGCAGGAGAAAGAAATTAGTGTTATCCAAATAAGAAAAGAGGAAGTTGAATTATCCCTCTTCACAGATGATAGGATTCTATACCTAGAAAACTCTAGCAAATCTGTCAAAAATTTCCTCACACTGATAAGTGACTTTGATAAAGTCTAAGGATACGAAATCAGTAGCAAAACTCAGTTTCATTTTGATACATTGACAGCAAGCAGGTTGAGAACTAAATAAAAAAAAAATTCCATTCACAATTGCCACACAAAAAATACTCAGCATACTTCCAGCCAATGAGATGAAAGATTTTTACAATGTGAAACACTACTCAAAGAAATCAAAGATGACCCAGACAAATGGGAGAGTATCCCATGCTCATGGATTGTAAGAATCAATGTCATCAAGATGTCCATTCTACCCAATGCAATATACAGTTCCAATGCAATCCCTACCAAGTGACTAGCATAATTTTTCACAAACCTAGAAAAGATAATACAGAAATTCATATGGAAGCAAAAAATGAGCTATAATAGCTGAAGCAATCCTTGACAAAAAGAACAAAGATGAAGACATCATACTCCTAGATTTCAAACTTTACTACAAGGCTACAGTAACCAATATGGTAGGTATAAAAACAGACAAATAGACCAAGGGAACAGGACAGAGAGTTCAGAAATAAAACCACAGTCCTTCAACCAACTCATCATCAAAACCAACAAAAGCAAGCAATGGGGCAAGGAAAACAAATTTAGCAAACGGTGCTGGGAACACTGGCTAACCACATGCAGAAAAATAAAACTGGACCCCTATTTATCACCATATACAAAAATTAACTCAAATGGATCAAGGGTTTAAATGTGAAACCTCAAGCTATTAGAATCTTAGGGAACACTCTCCTGGACATTGGGCCTAGGCAATGAATTCATGGCCAAGTCCTCAAAAGCAAATGCAGTAAAAACTAAAACTGACAGGTGGGACCTTATCAAGCTAAAAAAGTTTTTGCACAGCAAAAGAAGAGAGACAACCCACAGAATGGGAAAACAAATTTGCAAACTATGCATTCAACAAACGTCTAACATCCAAGCTCTATAAGGAATTCAAATAAATGGACAGGAAAAACACTAATAACCCCACTAAGAAGTGAGCAGAGAATATAAACAGACACTTCTCAGAAGAAGACATCCAAGCAGCCAACAAACATGAAAAATTGTTCAGCTTCACTAATCATCAGAAAAATGCAAATCAAAACCACAATGAGATACCACCTCACACTGCTCAGTATGGCTATCATTAAAAAGTCAAAACACAATAGATGCTGGCAAGGTTTCGGAGAAAAAGAATGTTTCTACACTGTTGATGGGAAATTAAACTAGTTCAACCTTTGTGGAAAGCAGTTTGGTGAATTCTTTAAGAACTAAAAAATGGAGCTACCATTCGACCCAGTAATCCCATTCCTGGGAATATACCTAGAGGAACTTACATCATGCTACCAAAAAGACATCTGCATGCATATGTTTATTGCAGCACTATTCACGATAGCAAAAAACATGGAACCAACCCAGATGCCCATCGAACGCAGACCGGATAAAGATATGGTACATATACACGAGGGAATGCTACACAGCCATAAAGAAGAACAAATCATGTCCTTTGAAGCAGCATGAATGCTTCTGGAGACCATCATTCTAAGTGAACTATCACAGAAAGAAAAAGCTGAACCAACCACTGGGCACCACATCCACCACTGGGGAGGAAAGAGCTCTCTAGAAGCTCAAATCTTGCCTGCCCACAATCTACTTATATAACAAATCTTCACATGTACCACCACAACTATAATTTTTTTTTTAAAGGTCAACATTTTTTACTTGTTTTAAGCAGGAAAGTCATTATCAGGGTTTATATTCTGCTTATCAACTTGATATGAAAGACACAGTATTATCTTTGCCACACAGCCCCAGGGATAGGTTAACTGCTTGCAGTTGCCATAGGGGTGCTCATTGGTACATTGGCTTTGTTACCAGCCACATGCCTGTAGCTAGTGCAAAACATCAGTGATCATGAGTGAAGGTGAAACTTCATGAAAAAATAGACTTTCAGCTGTAGACAGTTGCCTAAGGAACTGAAGATGGGTCATTAACCCAGGCAGAATCCAGGGTCTGCATTATATACTCAGTTCCTTGAGGTTAAGTGTACAGGACTGTGTGAAGACATTCCCAAGGTCAGGAAAAATTCCTACATTCCAATCCAACAACTTACAAGAGGGAAGTTAATGTACTCTTTGAATTCTGGAATAGTATATTTCCAGCCACATCCAACTTGAGGATTTTGTAATATCTTCTATCCAAAATACCCAGGAATGTTTTTTATTGTTTTTGTTAGGACTTGCTCTAGGAAGCAGCTCTCCAGACATCACAAGCACTTTTGAGGCTGAGCCCTATGCCCTGGCTGAGAATGTGGTGCTGGAATTTTCAGCATTAATCTGGATGCAGTTCAGAGCCTTTGGTGATATCCAATAGGGAAACAAACTGAAAAGCAATTGAGTCTTGGAGTAAATTAGTGCCAGCAATAGCTGAATGTTAGATATCCTTTTGAGAGACAAGACCAGCTTATTATTGGGTAACAGCAAAAGACTGACATTAGCCACATAACTCTGAGACCAGAGCAGCCAATCATGACTTGAGTGATGGAGACAGACTTTGTCTTTCACAGCATGGAAGGGGCATAGCAGCACTCTACCACAATGTGAAAGTGAAATCGTCAGAGGGCTGCCCAGCCTGCCTGACACTTGCACTGTGCACCCACCAGAGAGCTGGGTGAGGCAAAATAGATGGAACATACCTGTTGGCCAGAACCCATGGGATTCCACAGATGAGAGCTGACCTTGTAGCTTGGCTTTCCCACTGTCCCACCCATTACCTGCACTAAACATCCAGTGCTGATCACTGCCATAAGAACAACAACAACAACACCAACAGTAATCAAACCACCCTATATGTTACTTATGGGTCTAGTACTGCTCTGAACACATTTAAACTTCATAACAACCCTGTGTAGTGGTATTGTTGTGTCCCTCCTTTATAAATAAGGAAACTGAGTCGTAAAGGGCTTAAGAAACTTATTCAGTTACACAGCTAGTACATGGCAGAGTTCATATTAGAACTTGAGCAATCTGGCTCCCGAGTCTGTGCATTCCATTTGCCATATGCTATATGGCCATGCCCTGTGCAGGTATATTTTTATGGTACTGAACACCGTGTGTAAGGTAACTCCATAGGTTAGTTTAAATAGTCACTGAGCACTTACAGTAAGTGTTTCTTTTGATAGAACATGTAGAGGAGGTTCAATTTTGCTAAAGCACTGGAGGAAAATGGGCATTGTTATAAACTATTTTGGTTCCATTTTATCTGTAAACTACTATCAATAAATAAACTAAGGTAACAAAATGAGGAGCTTAAAAATATAGGTTCACTGGCGCCTAAAAGGCGTCTTTGGTATCAAAATATTTGTGTATCTGAAGATTTTGTGTAGGAATGTAAATTAATACCTAGTGTAGAAGTCTCCCATGATGGCTGCCACAATTATTCCTCTTCAGAGTCTCTTCCATTCAGACATAGAATCTGTTTCCCTCCCCTTGAATCTGAACTGGATTTCTACTTTCTTTGATTAATACAATGTGGTAGAAGTGATGCTGTGTCAGTTTCAGGACTACCTTTTAAGAAAGGCTGGCAACTTCCACTTTTGTGCTCAGAGCTAGCCATCCTCTAAGAAACCTGGCTATACTGAGACCACCATGCTGTGAGGAAGGCCAAGTTAACCACAGAGAAAGACTCCTGAAAGAGTTCTGAAGCACCAGAGATGTGAGTGAAACTTTGAGACACCAGCCTAGCCCTGCCACTAGCTATCTGCAACCAAGCAGCACCACAGTGGGGAAGGAAAACCACCAGCCAAGCCTGCTCAGATTGTAGAATCATGAGAAATCACAGATCATGGCTGTTTTAAAGCCCTAATTTTGAGGATGGTTTGTTACCCTGTAATAGATAACTGAAATACACTGTTTAATGAGATATATATATATATTTTTTTGAGTTGGAGTCTCACTCCACCACTCAGGCTGGAGTGTAGTGGCATGCTCACAGCCATCCCAGCATCAACCCACCAGGCTAAGGCAATCCTTCTGCCTCAGTCTTCCAAGTAGTCAGAGCTACAGTCGCATGGTACAATGCCCGACTAATTCTTTGACTTATTATAGAGATGAGGTCTCACCAAGTTGCCCAGGCTGTTCTCAAACCCGTGGGCTCAGGCAATCCCCACACCTCGGTCTCCCAAAGTGCTGGGATTACAGGCTTGAGCTACTGGACCCAGTTAGTGAGATATTCTATAGTTGGTCAAGGCTACTTCAAGGATGTTAGACATGAATAACAGGAGAAAGTTGGGAACTCAAATAAAGGAAGAATTAAAATCACGATGAGGTTCTTGATTTACATCCAGAGAAATAACTTAATAAAATTATAGTTTTATGTGTAAAATGTAGAAATGAATGAAATGTCATGCATGAAACAGCCTATCCCATTCCAGAACTAAGTGTTGCTGCTTATAAGCTACCTGCCTGCCCTCAGCAGTCACTGCATTGCCTGTGCAAGCCCAGGCTTGAGCTCTAGGCCTTTCACTGTTTCTCACCCAAGAAAACCCCATATGACTTACACACACACACACACACACACACACACAGAGAGAGAGAGAGAGAGAGAGAGAGAGAGAGATCAATAATTCTGGATTTGGGAGAGGAAAAGGCATGCCAGAGATTGCTCATTAAATAAGGCATTTAGAGGCACCAAAGACACATTGAGTGTCAAAACCATGAACACGGGAACAAGATGAATGGATAAAAAAATCCCTAAGTCCATTAGGCTGAAAAGGAAAAATCTTATAAAACAGGCATGGCTCAAGGCAGATCCATCGTTTAGGGAACATCATCAACATTGAGAGGAGGATCTATAAGCGATGGTCCAGTCTAGAGAGATGTTGGGTTTCTCTCCTCTGTGGCCTTGGTGCTGGGTGTCAGCTCATGGGTTAAATAAGGCACTCTCCCTTGACTCAGACTCTCTACCTATAGTTTTATCCTGCAGGGAAACAGTTTCTGATAAGGTCAGGAGGAAGTCTGGGAGGGCAAGCTGAGGCTGGGACATTGTTGTGAATGTCCTCTTCTTCAAAGTTAAAGCAGTGAGGTTAAGGAACAGTCTCCTAGATAATCTGCCTCTCATTTCAGTGCTTCCCTTCAACTTTGCCTCATTTCAGGGTCCCATTTCAATCATTTACTGTACATAATAACCCAGTGGCTCCTTTTCAGCAAAATATTTGACTTGATAATAGCTATAAATGAAGAATAATTTTCCATGGGGGCTATTCTACCACAATGCAATGAGACATGCTAAAGTTATATTACTTCTTGCACAAATCCATCTCTACTGCCACCATCTACTTTTAATTGATGCTCTGCTTCTAAATCTTCAACCTTTTGTTAAGTGTGAGCTTAATAAATGCTGGCTTGTGATTGTCAAAGGCATCTGGGGTGTATTTTTATTATTATTTATTTCAATGGCATCTGTCCTGCCTACTCTACCATTATTTTCTAATGCTATGATTCTCAAAGTAGCAGAGAATTGCAATTTGTTCTCTTACAGTGAAAAAACTGAATAAGTCAGGAAGGAGCCAATAAGCCCAGAACTTTCTCTCCTCTTCATCTTGCCACTTTGCTAGACTATTAAGGAATTAACAAGAAAGTTGTAATATGCCAGCAATCTATAAGGAAATTTGGGTAAATTTTAAAGTGAAGTGGCTTACCTAGAGAGAACTGGGGACAGCAAGTCTCTGGCTTAAGAGAGCAGCAGCATAAACCCCATGCCAACCTCTCTCTTTCTCTGTTTTTGATGGCATAAAACAAGAAACCTCAGAACACAGGGGAGAGCAGAGATCCAAGACAGAAAGTAAAGTCAAGTGGAAAGAACTTGGGAGTTGGGGACAGACACACCTGGTCCCAGTTCTTTTGCTACTAGCTGTGTGAACGTAGTCAACATCTCTGAGTCTCTATTCTCTCTTTAG
Organism: Carlito syrichta; assembly: GCF_000164805.1. Taxonomy (NCBI): domain Eukaryota; kingdom Metazoa; phylum Chordata; class Mammalia; order Primates; family Tarsiidae; genus Carlito; species Carlito syrichta. The sequence goes on along the minus strand of NW_007251202.1, from coordinate 537,523 downwards.
CAAAATAATGTCTATTTGCAGGGTTGCCTTGAGAAGTAAATACTTTATTAAAAATGTCAGCATTCAGTAGATGGAGCAGTCACAATTATAATAATGATGACTAACATGAAGACTGTGATAGCTTGTTTGCCCAACAAATAGCTGCAGTATTATAATCTCTTTATTCTCCAAGTCTCATCAACTCTTTCTACAATTTCTCCCTTCCACTCTCCACTCCCTAACACTCCATACCCTACAATATCCATGTTTATTTGCATGTTTATTTTCCTACTTGCTAAAGAGCACAATGACTTTGAGCAAAGTCAACAGAAAGTACATATTTAGGAACATGTAATACATTTATATTTAGTGGACTGATTAGTACTGGCTACAGTTAAAGATTCATAACATTTCTGAAGGACAATTTAATGATATGTATCAAAAGCCTTTAAGCAAAAAAATGCCATTTGACATGGATATTCTATTTTTAAAAGGTTTATGCTAAGGAAATATCAAGTGATTTGCACAAAGTTTACATTATGACTATTTCTACAGTTTCCCTTAATCATTAGGGTGGCCATATTTGGGACACTTTTGAGACTAAAAGAAAACGGTACTCATTAAACCAGGGCATAACAGTTGTAAACCAATAGTGAAAAATGGAAATCACCTAAATGTTCAGCAGGGAGGATTTATAAAATAAAGAGTATGTAACCTTTAAAAAAAGATTTTAAGAAGAGAACGTTTAGTTATATGGAAAGGTATACCTAATAAACTACTTGAAAAAAATCATATTGCAAACTAATATGCACAGTAGGTTCCATCAAAAATATACACACACACACTTGCATGCACAGATACCCCCACAATATTGAAGGACAAATGACAAAAGCAAAACAGTGGTTTTTCCTGAGTGGTGAAAATATGGGTCATTTTTATTCATTCATGTTTTCTAAACTCTCTATAATTAACATGCACCACACCTGCAAGTTTGAAAAAAGTATTTACAATTTCTTACGGAGTCAAATATTGTTCTATAAAACCCTTGTCTCAGAAGGTAACCCGTTCCCCAAAGCCTAAGGTAAATTGGGTAAGTATTGAGCCTTGTGGGGCTGCAATATTCATGCAGCATGTTAAACAAACTCAACTTCACATCAGCATTTGTAACCAGTTGCCCACAAATTTCAGTAATAAAAATTATTTCTGACATAAGTGACACAATAAAGACCATAAAATTACATCCCATTTCAGTCCCCTTTGAACATGTCCCCAAATGTTTCTTTTACCTCCTAGTATAGCAAACATTAAAAAGACTCTTTACAGTACTCAAATGGGTGATTACCTTCGTAGACCAATCCATGCCAGGGTGAAACCAGGCTATTTCATTAACTCTCCTTTTCTATCCTCAACCGAATTCTCTTGACTGTGAAAACATAGATTTGGAATTACAGATCCACTGCTGCCACCACTCTGGGAATCTTGAGGTGGTACCCTTAATAAAGTACTGACATGAATAGATTTGTAAACCTCTATTTCCCTGAGAAACGCCTAAAGTAAAGAAATAAAGTCACACCTCTGAGGCGGCTTCCAGCTTAGATGAATAAGATACTATATTAAAAAGGTAAGGGCATTGTCTCCATTCGACCAACTTGAAAAAAGAATGGAACAATTTTTTTTTAAAGGGAGAGGAAGAGCATTTTTCAGTAAAGGAAGCCTCATAGATTCCTAATTTTCACAACCACGCCTACAAAACATTCAACCCCAAATTGAGGGATTCAGTGAAAGAATTCTTAAGAGAACCACACTTTAATGCGCAACTCACCCTTAATGTGAAGAGTTAGGGGTAAGCCATGGAGCAAATTCAACTCTGAAGCTGAAGGCCAAACACACAGAAACATGAGAGAAAACATAAAACAAACAAACAGGAGCTTCTAATAGTTCTTAGTTCACAGTATAATCAGACCAGCTTCAACACAATTGGTCGTAACCTATAGTCAGAACTAACCCCAAAACAAATTCCTTACCTCCCCACATAAGTTGCTATTTCTAAGGAAAGTCTCCCTTATTTTCTCATTTGCACAGATTGGGAAACTCCAAGCTATTTCTGGCACTCTCTCAACCCAGTATCCAGCAGGTGCCAAATCTGGCTAATGCTATTTTGATAATTCCCTACCTCCTGCCTGTGCCCTACTTACCTCTTCCCAGACCTAGGGCAACAGCCTCTACAGTGATTTTCCACTTCCTCTCTCTTCTAATCCCAATCCCATTCATACTGCACTGCTACATCTGTGTTCTTTATTACTATAATCATCATTATTATTTTTGTGGTTAAAAAGTAATAGAAAATGTACTATCCTAACCAGTTTTAAGTGTACACTTCAGTAGTGCTAAGTATATTGACATTGCTGTGAAATAGAACTGCAGAAATTTTTCATCCTGCAAATCTGAGACTCTACCCATTCAACAGCAACTCCCCTTTTCCCACTTTTCCCAGACCTTGGCAACCACTAGTCTATTTTATGTTTGATAAAAAATTTGACATCTATAGACACCTCATATAAATGGAATCACATGGTATATATCTTTATGTATTTGGGTTACTTTACTTAGTGCAATGTCATCAAAGTTCATCCAGGTTGTAGCATGTGATTGGATTTCCATCCTTTTTAAGGCTGAATAATATTCCACTGTATGTATATACCACATTTTGTTTATCTGTTCATCTGCCAATGGACATTTGGATTGCTTCCATCTCTTGGCTGTTGTGAGTAGAGCTGCTATGAACATGGGTCTACAATATCTCTGAAACCTTGCTTTAAACTTTTTTGGATTTATGCCCAGAAGTGAGATTGCTAGGTCACATAGTAATTTTATTTCTAATTTTTATAAGTCTCCACACTGTTTTCCACAGTGGCTGCACCATTTCACATTCACGTCAACTGTGCATAAGGTTTCCAATTTTCCCACATGCTTGCCATCCCATTTGTTATTTTCTGTTTTGTTTTGTTTTGTTTTTCCTTTTTAAAAAAATCGTGAATCCTAATAGGTATGATGTGGAATTGCATTACAGTTTTGATTTGAAATTTTCTGATGATTTGTGATGGTGAGCATTATATCTAGATTCTTATTTCTTATCTCTGATCAAACCCCTTTTTTGCTAAAAGAGTAAATAATGAATAAAATACGAACCCATCCAAGGACCTCCACAACTACCCCATGTCCATTTATTTCATACTATGTCATTGCACAAATCTTCTACACTAGTGTGATTAAATGCTGCATCGTCCTCCAAGTAGATCCCATGTTTTCTTTGCCTCCTGCAAATATTTACAGCTCAAATACTATCTCCCATAAGAGGACTCCTTTGTTTCCACAGCCAGAAGGTCTCCATTCCTTCAGTACTCAGTGCCCTGCTCTTATGGTATGTGTTTCACATTTACCTTTCCCATACTGATTTATTCTCTGGCCTCATCTCACTGCTGAAATGAAAGTTCCTTAAGGCCACAGACTGAGTCCTGTTCAACCATCCATCTCCCACAGTGCCTGGAACACTGCAGGCCTTTAATAAGCAGTTATTGAATAAAAGACTCAACATATTAATATGTAATCAGTTTGTCAAATCCATCAAAATGTCTACAATTTTAAATCAACAGTATTGCTCTTTTTTGTGTGTGATGTAGAAGGGGAGGAAAGAAGAAAGAAGGTTTTAGGTTTTGTTTTTCAGTCATCCAGACTTGTCCTTAATTCTCTTGACCACATTATTTAACTTCCAACTTAAAAAAAAAAAAGTGAATGCCAAGTGAGTAGTAATAGAATAGCCGGCTATTGTATTTACCCTCCTAGTGGCTACAAGCTGACATTTAAATACTCCTCTTCCCTTTCCAAATATTAACCATGTGCAGCTGGTCACTTGGGTTCTGAAACAACATTTGATGGAGCACATTTCAAATAGAATTCTGGAAAAATATTCAATTACTTCATTTTCATTTTACTCACTAAATGGTAGCTTCCCTCCCAAGTTCAATTAAACTCACTTGAAATTAGAATTCACAAGAATGCATTTAATTTAGATTTACTGGAAGATGTCAGACACCAGTTAATTGGTCTTAAAGCAGCACAGCCATGAGGTCCCTCCTGACTGAGCTCTCCATCTTTGACATGTGGCTGTTCTTGTTAGGTAGCATTGATTTGGAAGCTCATCTAGCATTTGGGGCCAACCAGTGGTCACACAATACTCTGAAAAATAGATTAGGTGTAGATTTTAAATTACTTGTGTGCAACCTACAGAGAGCTTCAGCTTGCACATACAATGGTCTGTTCTGTAGCCTGAAAATTCTCACTCATTTGAATGAATAAATGGTTTTGCCAGATAATTCAACAAACATTTACCAAGAACTTACCCTGTGCCAGGCAGTTTTTTAGACACTTTATTCAGCAAGTCCTTATTAATCCCCTCCATGTGCCAGTCACGTGACATGATTCGTCCTCTCAAGAAGTCTAGAAAATGTTTCAGACTTGTGCTTGGCTGCCAGTAGAAACAGTGTTTAAGCAGTTTGTGGTGTTTTAAGAGTCACTGTGATGCTGAGTCTCAATTAATTCCAGATTTGCTAAAATAGTTAGATGTCAAATAGTTGGTGATTATGTGTGAGACAGTATTTCAATTATTAATATGGTTAGTATAAAAGAGATAGAATAAACTGCTTCAAATTATTTATAGGTTATAGTCTTGATTTCAAATTTGTAAATTGCTTAAATTAACTCTCTATTTAGTAAATAATGGCATCAAATACTTTTCCAAAGACTGAATTCACCAATCAGTGTTTATTATGTAGCCATTATAAAATTAATTCTTTGTGAGACAAAGAAGGAAGATGAAAGGAGAAAGGCAATTCATATTCATTAATTATACACATTTTGTATTACCCTCAATATTTTCTTTTTTATTAGAGATCTGTAAAGGGAATGCCATTGGTCTCTGTTGAGACTATATAAAAACAGTCAAAGACAATATATGAATGAATGCATGTGACTATTTCCCTATACAACTTGTAACAAAAGGAGCTGGAGGGCTGCATTTGTCCCTTTCATTGGAGTTGGCCAGCCGCTGTTGCATCCCATCCCCCACCTCTATCCTTCACTCCTCTAAAGGCTCTGCCTGAGAAGCCCTTTCCTGCATCCTAATCTATGAATCTTCTACCTGCCCTTCAAAGTCCTGTTCAAGTCCCTCCTCTTCCTCTTCTGATTCAAGTTAAAGGAATCTTCAAATAAAAAGTAACTAGTTTTTCTATTGCATGTCCAGTTTTTCAATATTTTCCCTCTTATATCAATCTTTTAAAATAAGCAGTGCAGGTATTATTATTCCCACTGGATCCATAAAAAACTGATGTGATAGCTTCTTGAGAATCATGAATGTTAGTGTCAGAGGTAGAAGTACAGGCAGAGGGACAACCATCTACCACCCCAGCCACAGGTAGATGTTGTAAAGATTGAATCTGGCTTCCCCAGGGCCTGCCCAAAGAGGCTAGCAGTAGTGACAGGGAAAGGTGGGGTGGTGAATGCCTCTGTGCAAAAGAGGCACAAATGACTGTTTCAAGGCAAACAATCTGTCCTTTGTAATTGAGAAATCACATTACAAGTATTTGTTTTTATTTGTGATATTGTGGCCAGATTGATAAAGCATCATATGCTTTCCCTCCATCCTTACCTTGCTTTCTTTCCTCCACATTCTTAGTGCCTCTCAATGCCCTGGGATTACATTCTTCAATATATATTAAGATGTAAGTTCTGCCTCAGGCTTTGTTTTCTAGAGACAAAGCTCTGTTTGAACTAGAAAAATTGGAATGAGAAGACTCTCAGTGTAAGACTTTAGAGTTGGAAAACCCACTATTAAGAAGCAATTCTCTTTAGCAGATGACATGACACTACTGGGTCAGAGACAAAGGACTTTGTCTTCCTTTAATATCAAAGAATGTGGCAGGCTAAGGTGTTGGCTTGAAACTAAAGTACAATCTCAGATTCTTCATAGTTCTTGGCACCTACTTGTCTGAAACAAAAAGAATCCCATCACTGGTGAGAAGTGGAACAGTAATAACCCCTGGCATATGGTGACATCACAATTAGTAAAGTTTTCACCTGCAGTTGATCAATGAGGTGAAGTGCAAGACACTGGAGGGCCAATGGCTGTATCATTTGGTTGGCAGGGGATAACAACAACTATAAAGATGGTAGTGTGAAATGGTTATTTGTGAAGGCATTTGAGGTCTTGCAAAAGAAATTAAATCAAAGCTGCTAATTGCCAGCTTCGGGCATGTTTTAAAAGTGTGAATCCTCTATATGTTTAAAAGAGACTCTTGTCTCCCGCAGCTGCAGGGAAGACAGGGCTGAAAATCAAGACGTGACCTTTATATGTGGTGGATTTCCAAAGCAGATTAAGTGTGCAAACTCAATATGCCTCCTATGTCAAAATCAGAGCCCTAATGGGCAAGAATGAGACCACAAAACTTGGCACAGGGATCTTGAACTCTCTGGGTCAGCCAAAGAAGTTTTTCCCCATTGCCAGAGAAAAATGGTTTTCTCTCCACAATGACTTGCCAAAAGACCATGTCCTGATCTTATCTGAAATAGGTACATGGCAAAATAGTGTTTATTCTTCTCATGATTTGCCCCCAACAAGTCCTCATGGCATCTAGGCCAATAACCAGTGCCTAGACTTAACACAGCATGCACAGGATATGCAGGCCTTGTTCTAGGAAGTACTAGACAATACCTCAGAGAAATTATGGGACATTGCTAACACAGACTCGCAGTATTCATGGGGGCATGAATAGGAGTGAATCTCAAGGGTGATAGAGTACAGAATAGAGGAAAAGGTCAGACGTGGACCTTTTCAGGTGAGTGACATGAGGACACTCATCTGAGATTTGGGATTCAATGAGCTGATAAAAACACCTGGAGTCAGTCCTAATATCAACCATCCTGGGAGGGCTCCTTGAGACACTGCAGAACAATGGTCTACAGCAAATGGGGTGGAGATTGTGAAATGTCCTTAGCATAGTCTGAAGAAGGGGTCAGAATTACAGAGAGGAGAAGCTGTTAGAGTGGATTTACTCTATAAAACCTGAGGCCCCATGAAATGATTAAATTATTTAGAGGACTCAAAGGACACATTCTTCAACATGACGATAAAAAATGTACTGATGAAGGGGGCACAAGAATTGTTGAGATATGTTATGGTGGGTGTCCTCTGTAGGCTGTGAACACACTGCCACAGGACCCTAACATAAAGGAGAGCATGAGTTCCCAGAATGGCCCAGGCTAGGAAGCAGCCCTTAACATCCAGAGGCAAGCTGGATATAATTACCATAGCAAGCACCAAGTACACATTGTATAGGAGTAGCATCTAGGGTGTCTTGACCAACGGTCATTTATGGTGAGGTAGAACAAATTGAGTGTTCCAAAGCTCAAGATGATGGGCAGTTTTCTAAGATGTTGCTTGATTTGTATAATGAAAAATAAACACACACGTGCACACACACATACAAGAGCTGGTGAGCTGAAAGTTGACACCAGTTTTTACGGTAAAAAAATCAGTCCTTTCAGCCAGTTCCCAGATGTGAGCGCCAGTTCACAAACCCAAAGATCCATATCCAAAGTATGTATTAACAGGTTCTGCAATTTATTTGATGTACAATAAATAAATATCTTATTCATAGAACAAGGCCTGTATACCCCTGCTCAAGTTGTGCTAAGTTCTGGCACTGGTTATTGGTCTGGATGCCATGGGAGGGAGTGGAAGGCAGATTAAAGAGGAGACGGGGTCTCCTTGAGGAAGAATTCTGAAATAATATGCAGAAAGTATATCTAATTTTTCCCCTAAAGAGACTGGCAATCATTTGCTAGGGTAACTTAGGTTTTGAGAAAGGAGAAAACCCAGACATTTCAAGAACCATTAAATATAGGGTCTGAGCTGATACAAATACCAGAGGACATAATAATCACACCACACTCCTCTAGTTAGAGTGAGGGTATACCGAAGCCATGTCACAGTGCTTTAGCCTAAGTCACAGTGTACTTGTCCACTGACCCACACTGTAGTTATTTCCCCAGTCACTAACTGTATATTTGGTACGGATATACTTAGTAACTAGCAGAATCCTCACATTTCCATGTTCCCTGACTGTGAAGTAAGAGCATTATGGTAATAAGAGCCAAATGTAGACCCCTGAGACTGCCCCCTTTTCTGCCAAGATGATAAATTGGATGCAATATTGCATTCCTGAAACAACTGAAGAGATTAATGTCATAACCCAAAGTTAAAAGGACAGGATAGCGTTCCACATCATATCTCTATTCTTCAGACTGGCCTCTGGAGAAACCAGATGGATCATGGTAGATGACTGTAAGTTACTGTAAAATTCACCAAGTAGTAGTCCCAAAGTCAACTGATGGGCCACATACAATAATATATGTACTGGAGCAGATTAGCATGAACTTTGGCACTTAATTTGTTGCTACTGAGTTCAGAAATGCCTTTTATTTTCAACACCCATTAGCAATGGGATCAAAAGTAATTTGCCTTTTCACAACAAGAACTGCAGTATACCTTCGCCATAATAGCTTCGGGGCTGTGTTAAATCTCTTGTCAAAATCTAGTCCTCATGGAACTTGATTGTTTTGATATTCTGTAGAGCATTGCACTGATGATATACAAATTGCAGTGGGAGAAGGAAGTTGCTTAGATACCTTGCTAAAGGACACATACATGATGGAAGATGGGAAAAAAACTCCTCAACAACTTAGCATCTGACAAATCAGTGACATTTTTAGAGCTCCCAATGGCTTGGTGGCATACCTGGACACCTCCCCTAAAGTAAAAAAGAAATCCTTGCACCTCGTACACCATCTACTACAAAGGGAGCACAGTACTTGTTGGAATTCTTTGAATTTTAAGGCAGCATTTACTACACTTTGGAAAACTCCTCAAATTAATTTATTTGATGACTCCGAAGGGTGCTAGAGAAAGAGAAAACTCTGCAACAGGTTCAGGCAGTGGCACAAACTGCCCTGCCAACTAAACTGCATGTGATAGCAAACCTGATGGTACACGAGGACTCCGTGGTGAATAAGACAAGCTCGAATATGAGATTTACAGTGCAGATCTGAGTTCTTAAGAAAGACTATGTTCCATGTTCACTGCTTCAAAAATAACTCTGTTTGAAAAATAGCTCCTATGTGTTACTGGGTTCTAGATGAAACTAACATCTGGCCTAGAATCAGAAGGCTATATGTCCTCCATCTCAAGATAAGTGTTACTCAGTTCATTAAGTCATAAGGCCAAGTGGTGCAGTGATTATAGTGATTAAAGTGGAACATTTGGTACTAGACTTAAGCAGATCCAGAGAGCATACATACATTTCACGAAAAGGTAAATCCATGGTCAGATGATGACCATGTTACTTACCTCTGTGGTATCAACACCTTCTTTTAAATCTATATCCATGGCCTTCCATTTCCTATGACCAGCTGATGGAAGAAGAATGGACACAGGCCTGGTTCATAAGTGAGTCGCAGAAAATGCTAGCATCGGAGATGGACTGCTCCTGCATGAAAACCCTCCTCAAGAGTGCCTTCCAGGAAGCAAAGCTTCCAGGAAACACCCAGTCAACCAATTTTTTTTTATGAAGAGAAAAGTGGCCTATGGTACAGATAAAAACTCCTGGGAATGGTAAGTGGGTTAGTTGATAGGTCAGGAGCTAGAAAGAATAAACCTGGAAGGCCAGCGACAAGGAGGTCTGGATGGGCTTATAGAAGTGCTCACAAACTTTAAAAATCTTTGTATTCCACATGAATGCCAGTGAGGGAGAATTTACTCCAGAATAAGTTCTCAAGAACCAAGTTAGACAAGATGACATTAGTGAATATTCGCTAGCATCTCTTCTTAAACCTACACTACTTGTCCAGGGATGAGGGTTATGCATGGACCCAACACCATGGACTTCTTCTCAAGGCTGATCTATCTATTGTCACTGATGAATAACCAATTTGTCAGCAGCACAGATTGATGCTGAGCTCTCAATACGGCAACATTCCTTGAGATGACCAGCCTGGTGGCAGGTTGTCATTGAGCCCCTTTTATATGGGAAAGAACTTTGGTTCATCCTCACTGGAACAGATACATACTGTAGATATAGGTTTGCTGTCCTGCTGGCAATGCTTGTCAGAAATCCTGATCAAAGGCTTTTAAGATGCCTGAATTATTGAGAGTTATCCAAAAAACACTGCCTCAGATCAAGGGACCCATTCTACTGCAAAAGAAGTACAACAATGACCTGGGGCTAGCTAATCTCTACCATTCTCAGAAGCAGTATGCCTGACAGAATGGCACCACAGCCTATTGAAAGATCTGTTAAGGCACTATATCCTGAGGCCTGGGGAGGTGGGCCAGGGGAGAAACTTACAGGACTGAGTGCCACCTTTCAAGATGCAGTATAGATATTAAACCAATGACTGATATGCAACACTATGTTTCCAATATCTACAATAAACCAATTCAGGGACCAAGTGATGCAAGTAGGAGAGGCCATTCTCACTACCACTGCCATGGCATTTGTGGAATCTGTGCTTCCTATTCCCATATGCTAGGGCTCTACCAAGTTTCAAAGGAGGTCACATCATCATTGGATGCAGTAAGTCTTCCGCTGAACTTGAAGCTATGACTACCACCTGGTCATTTTGGGCCTTCCTGCCAGCCGACCAGGTCTATGTCCTCATGGGGTCAGCTTTACCAGCAAATAGTAGTATACAAGAAGGTGCTAACAAATACATTCTTTCCCCTTTCTCTTCTAACCCAATAGACTATTCCAACGCAGAGTAGTTATCTATAACTTGTCCAGAGACATCTCATATGGCCAGGAAACTGGTTGTTTTCTTCTGCTGCTGTGACCTGCTTGTAACAGACCCCCTTGTTTCTACTTTTTCTCCTTCCCTGTCTCCCTTCCTCTCTTTCCCCCACACTCTCACTGCCCTGGGATTGCCATGCTTAATCAAGCATCAGCATGTAAGGACACCCAGCTGGGTAAGATATCCACAAGAAACTGATTTGCCAAGAGGCAGTGGAAAGGAACTCAATTCCAAGCCAAGGTTAATGCCCAAAGGATCAGGCATGGATTGATTTCCACGTGCAGAGACTGTCCAGACCCCAGACAGATCACAGGCAAGCAGGCATACACTAGCTATGCAAGAATCCATAGGAGAGAAACTGGTTTCCTGCTGCCTTGGTGACAGGAACACAGAGGGTCAGGTGGGGATTAGGAGGTTATGAGCTGGCTCATCATTTAACACTCAGGTGACAACTTTTCCAGGAAGCCTTTCCTTGTCCTCTCTCTCTCCCCTTCCTGGGCTGAGATAGATGGCCCTTCTCTAGGCTCTCAAACAAGTGCTCCCTTCACACAGCTGGATCTGTACATTTGCCTCCTTCCACTGGATCATCTATGTTCATGTCAGTTTCATATCAACCACTCCACTGCTTGATAGTCTCCATTTTACTCACAATATTAGACAACGTCATTACAGCACTGGCAGGGCATGTTGTAATTCATCTCCCACCCCACCTCTCAATCCTCTCCTCCTTGTCCACCCTACCCCAGTCATACATTATAGTCCTTCATCACCCCAGCCCAGTGCTGCTTTAGGAAGTGCCAACACCACCCTGATTCCTCTACCAGGACGTCTTCCCTCAGACATTCTCATTGTTAACTCCCTCACCTCATTAAGGTTTGCTGCAATGTCACCTCATCGAGGACCACCCTAATACCTGTCTACCTTCATTCTCTCCTTCCCCTCCATAGCACTCCCAGCCCCCAAAGATGGTGACCTCACACCTCTGCTCTGCAGAAATACTGGTGCCACCACTACTGGGAGGACGTTATGGGACACAAAGGTATGAACACCCATTCCCTCAACCTCAAGAACAAATACCTCCAAGACTAGAGGTGGCCATATCCACCCCAACTATAGCCCCTCCCCACATGTGGGTCAGCCCGCTGAGTGTCCTGAGAAGCCATGCCATCTCGTGCATTCCTGTGTTCGCTGCTTGCCTTTGGCCCAACCCTCCATCCCATCCTCTCGCTTCCTGATACTTAAAGACCTTGCATCTTCTGAACTTTACAGACTTTTGTCAACTACTCTGAGAATAGGCAGCTTTGCCATAACAGTTTCCACCTGTTGGTATTTTCCTCCTGCAAAGAACTTTGGAAGTACCAGCTGCCTCTGGAGAGGGAGATTAGCAAGGGAAAGTTGCATCCGGCTGCCTCACCTCCGTCCACCTGTAAGTGGGGCTGGTCTCCGGCGGGTGCTCAGGAGAGGCTCCCATTAACAATAATGGGCCCTCTGGATGCTTCGATGGCAGAATCGGTTCCTGAATTCAGACACTCCCAGTAGGAGTAGAGGTTGCTGAGGGTCTGGAGTGGAGAAATCACTCCCATTAGTTATTGGACTTTGCCTCTTGTACCTCGCCCTCATAACCAGAGGGTCGTTTACATACGCACACTCACCATCTTATTAAAGCCAGAGGAAGCGCAGACCTCAGTCTCCCTGCCTGTTTCTAAAGTGTGTTATTTGAGATTCAATTTCACATGGACAGCAGAGGCAATAAAGGGCAAAGGGTATTACCCGGCAATGTATTCCAAAAGCGTTCCCTGCGCACCCACACTCCCGAGGATAACAATTTGCCAATATAACCTTTAATTAAATGAACAGAAATCACGCAGACCCCATGGTGTAGGAAGTCACTAAATAGAGGGAAATTATGTATGAGTTGCCCCCAGCCACTCATTTTAGCTTGAATAAGATCTGTCAGTAGGGCTCTAAACTATAAAGGGCTCTAAACTGTAAAGTGGAGAAGCAGCAACTGCTTGGGCACGCACAGGGCCTCTGGCCACACCCACGGAGAGCCACCTAGAGGACATGCAGGAGGAAACCAAGCAAACAGCAGGGACTGAGCCGCCCACAGTCCCAGAGACACGCCCCCAAGACCTTTGAATCAATTGAACAAATTCCCAGCAAGTCAGGCGTCTGCCCTCGATTCAGAATCGCTGCCAAGAAGGCAGCAGTCATTGTCAAATCTCAAGGGCGACATTTCCTGGTTGGAAGCCAGCAACATTGTGGGCAAGTCATTAGATTCCTGCCATCCTGAAATGACTGCCTATGTGCCACTGGATCTCACCTGGGGAGGAGAAAAGACAAGTATATTTTTCCCTGCCTTCTCTCTCTCAACTGTCCCCTCCTTCCAGGCCCATTGCCACTGCCCGACTTTCAGTTTTCCTTACAACTTGCACCGATTATTGCTAGATGGTGCCCTAAACTGTCCCACCTTCAAGATGCAGCCACCCAGCCCCACCACGTACATTCCACACACAAGCTACGGCCAGAACACCAACCTCAAATTCACGTCCCTTTTCTGCTCAAAATCCTCTGGGAGGAGGTTGGGTTTGACCAAGGGATAGAGCTCAACCTCTCAGCCTCATGCTCTAAACTCCATCCATCATTACAGTCTTCACCGCCTGGTACCCGTTCACAGGTCTGGCCCTAGCCAAATCTGGACCCTTCTTGTGTCTGTCACCTCTGTGTCTCTGTTCACAATGTGTTTTCTGAATGGCATGTCCCTCCTTCCCTCACTCTACCACTTTCTTTTTTTTTTTGAGTTGGAGTCTTACTCTGTCGCCCAGACTGGAGTGCAGTGGCCGCTCCCAGCCACCGCAGCCTCAACCTGCTGGGCTCCGGCGATCCTTCCGCCTCAGCCTTCTGAGTAGCCGGAACTACAGGTGCTCGCTACCACGCCCAGCTTATTTTTTGATTTATTGTAGAGATGAGGTCTCGCTGCCCAGGCGGGTCTCGAACCCGCAGGTTCAGGCAATCCACTCACCTCAGCCTCCCAAAGCGCGGGATTACAGGCTGAGCCACCGAGCCCGGCTCTACCACTTTAATTTGGGTAAATTTCAGGTGCTCCTCGTGGACTAGCCCCAGTCTTATCCCCTCGATGAAACCTTCTCCACAGGGGTTAGTCTCATCCTTCTTTGTTATAGCTTTTCTTACATTCTATCTTGCAATACAAGTTATTTTTTTTTCTCCTGGTCTAGAAGGTAAACTCTTTTGAGAACAGGAAACAAATCACTGTTGCATCTGGGTTACAGACACATAGCAAATCCATAGAAATTTGATAAACGTTGGTTGGGTATAAAGTTTAATTTTGGAGTTGGTTTATTTTTGTAGGATTTGCACAAAGATTAGCTTTATATAAGAGAGAAAAGAAACTTCCATCATGCTAAGCATCAGGAAGTGTTAAAGACTGGACTTCTAAAGAAACTATACCAGGAGCTGAAGTTCTGAGAAATGGGAATGATACTACAAGATACTTGGGAGGATGAGAAAGGGGTGAACTTGAACAACCAGATTTTACTAGTTCAGGGCTACTGGCTACATAATTTAGGTTTTTTGAGGGGGAGACAGAATTTTCTGAGGCTTGAGAGGAGCAAAAGCCAACTCACTCTAAAAGGGTATGAATAAAGTAGTCAATGTAGACACTGTCTGGCCCTTGGATTCCAGTTTTATGCTGGTCTCCTCCAGGAAACCTTCCCAACTGTTCTGGGCCACTATGTTCTCTGCCTTCATTGACTTTAGTACCATATAGCTTAGTGCTAAAGTAGATACAAACTTTACTATTCATTAAAGTTTCACAGGCAGTAACCCTAGCTCACCAACTTGACTATGGAGAGGGTATGTGTGAAGCTTTTCAATGTCCCACAGGGGCCAGCACCCTGCTAGGACTATGATTGTGCTCAATAGCTGCAGACTGACTCGCTCTTCTTAGACTTTCCATAAGACTAAGATACTATAATGGTTCCATTTCGCTCCAAAGAGGTTGGAGGAAATTTCTTGTGACATTCGCTATTGTTTAATATTTCTTCAATGCCTACAACTCCTACTAATGTATCACTGTCAATTAGCAAACATATATAAGAACCATTTTTGGCAAGTACTTTCAAAATATGAAAAAATGCAAAGCACGAAGTTATGGAATGGCCTTGCCATGCATGAGGAGTCATTTCATAGTCTATAGTGGGAGGAAGAATTTCTATGTACTGAAATATAGTAATAGTGCAAGTTGGAGTATGCTAGCTCAAGTAAATTGCTGAGAGGCCAAGTGCTGTCTGAGCACAGATGCCATTATCTGCACTCTGAATATTTGCAATGAAAAAGACAGTTGAAATTCTCTGCCCATCATTCTCCATCTGGAATTTTGTAGACTTGAGGAGAATACCAAAGGGCACCCAGCAATGAATTCACACACAGTAGGAGTTCTCACTCAGCTCACTCGGCCTATGTGTTGAGTGTTTTGAGAAGGTCCCAGGCCTGTCAACCAGGAAGTTGTGCTTCCCTCTTTATACTTAACCTTCAGGAGAAGAGCAGCCTATAAATCTGACATCCCAGGGATTTTTCTCAACAGACACCACAGAACCAGTCAACCCTTGCCCTGTGAATGGGTCCCGGAGCTACAAAGCTTGCTGGAGTTCACCTTGACCTTTTTTGCACAGTACATTTTGTTACTAGCAGGGAGGAAACAAAACATAAATTTCAAGGAAAATAAAGTCAGAAAAAAGGACAGTTGTACAGAAAGAATGAATAGTACCTCTCTCTCCCCCACCCTTCCCCAGCTTTCCTTCTTCTCTGACCCCCCTTCTCCTTCCCCCATCCCCTCTCTCCCCCCCCAATATTATGATAATTATCCTGCTAAAAGAAAATTATTCTGGATAAAAATAAATACAAATTATAATTTCTGAAAAATGGGGAAAATATTTGAGTTACTTGACCTATATCAATGACAGTTCTTCAGTCCCTCAGTTAAGAAACAGACCCTTCCAAGCCCCTGTTGTTAATACACAATGACTGCCCAGAAAGGGCCAAGTCCCAGAGTAGGCTAAGCATAGGTGGCCCAGAAAAGGCTAAACCAAAACACAGCCTGTGTGGCATAACAAAGAAATAGGCTAGCCGGGCTCGGTGGCTCAGCCTGTAATCCCGCGCCTTTGGGAGGCTGAGGTGAGTGAATTGCCTGAGCCCGCGGGTTCGAGACCCGCCCGGGCAGCGAGACCTCATCTCTACAATAAATCAAAAAATCAGCCGGGCGTGGTAGCGCATGTCTGTAATTCCGGCTACTTGGAAGGCTGAGGCGGAAGGATCGCCGGAGCCCAGCAGGTCGAGGCTGCGGTGGCTGGAAGCGGCCACTGCACTCCAGTCTGGGTGACAGAGTGAGACTCCAACTCAAAAAAAAAAAAAAAAAAGAAAAGAAAAGAAATGGGCTTTAAGCTTTTTTTAAAAAATGTCTTTTCCATTCTGACTGGCATAAAGTGGTATCTCATTGTGGTTTTGATATGCATTTACCTGATGATAGGTGACGTAGCATTTTTTCATGTTTGTTGGCCATCTGTAAATCTTCTTTTGAGAGATGTCTATTCATGTCATTTGCCCACTTTTTAATGGTGTTATTTGCTTTATTCTGCTGATTTGTCTGAGTTCTTTACAGATTCTGGATATTAGTCCTTTGTCGGACGTATAGTTTGCTAATATCTTCTCCCATTCTGTAGGTTACCTATTTGCTCTATTGATTATTTCATTTGCTGTGCAGAAGCTTTTTAGTTTAATTAAGTCTCACTAAAAACAAACATACTTTTGAGAAAAGAAACCTTTCAAATTGCCATTAATCTAGCCCACTATATTCCATCTTAAACAAATAAATAAATGAAAACAGTTATTTAGTTTTCATAAGCATGCCCTTCAAGGAGAAAGAGCACTAGTTTTATAAATACTAAAATTAGCATGAGTCAATTCAGATCAACGAGGATATTTTAAACACTGTAAGCTTTACCATGAACGATTTAGTGGAGGTCAAAAAGCTGAGTGAAGCCTGTGCCCTCAGAAAATCCAGGAAAAAAAATCTTTTTTCTCATTATGAAGGAAATATTGTTCATTACCAAAAATTTGACCAATACTACACATACAAACAGAAAGAAAAATATATCTCATAGATTCCCATCACCTGAGTTTAAGAAGCATTTACTTTATGCTAGGCAACAGTTTAGCTGCATCATATATACCATCTCATTCTA
The DNA here is from genome assembly GCF_000164805.1 of Carlito syrichta. Classification (NCBI taxonomy): domain Eukaryota; kingdom Metazoa; phylum Chordata; class Mammalia; order Primates; family Tarsiidae; genus Carlito; species Carlito syrichta. The sequence goes on along the minus strand of NW_007251202.1, from coordinate 520,385 downwards.
CTTGCACAACTGCTCTGAATATGTGATATTACAGTGCAAAGAGATTAATTCATCTTTCTGGAGTCACACATCTCCATTAAGTGGTAGATAAGAAAGAGAATCCATTTCTGCTAAATTGTAACTCCTATACATTTTGTTTCATGCAAACCTCTTCTCAGTCTGAAACAGTAAGTAGCTCTCCTTCACAAGTTGTGACTACCCTAGTGTGTTGAATGACTCCACTTTAAACTTGCCAAGGGAGGTGTGTTTGCCTCCTTGGCTACCATGCTCTTTGCCATTCAGGAAAGAAAACATTCCCCAGGAAACAGTAATGATGTGACAAAGGACTACATGGTAGCTGACAGTCCAGATGCACTCACAGTTACCTCATTGCCAACACCACCAGCAGGACAAGTTGGAGAAGGGGTACAATGAGGCAGGGGATGATGCATTCCATGGCTTACTTTCCCTCCTGACAGATCCTGGAGTCATTGGGCTCCAGAGGATAGGATAATGGTCATCACCTAGTTGGGAACAAGAAGGACACCTTTTTAGAGATATCCCAGACATCTATCCTTATGGATGGGTTCCAGGTGACTACCCAGATTTGGTTGGGGCCAAGTAGGTTCTTTGATGGGTTTTTTGGGGGGTTTTTTTTGTTTGTTTTTGCTTTTATTTTTGCCTTCTCACTAACTGAAAGATACAATTCCTTAAGGTTACAGAGGGAGCCAATCACTTTCACATATTCCAAATTGCCACCTACTTATTACTAATTAAATGAATTACATTCACAAATCTAAACAAATCATGCTAGTAAATATGTCAGATCATTATTTTGAAACTCTGGCTTACAGCCACAAGGCCTGCTAGGACCTCCTCACTCCAGAGACATATGATATCATTTTCTGTCTCAGTGTAAAAGTCCTCATGGTAATTTTCTAGTATTGCCCTATGAAACCTGGAAGTGGCTCCTGTCTTTTTAGAAGACAAAATATATAGAAAAATAAGAATAATATGCTGGAGTCCCCAAGACCACTCCTACATTTGAAGGTTTGTTAGAAGGACTTGTGGAACTCAGCATGTAGTTGTACTCTTGACCACAATTTATTGCAGCAATGTAGGAAGGATACAGCTGCCAGATCACAAAGGGGAAAGACACAGGCAGAATCTGGGGGTACCCATGAACAGGCTTCCTTATGTTCTCTTCCTCCCATGAAGGCTCACACAGAGCCCAGAGTCCACTATTTCCTAAGCAACAAAATGCAGCAGTATATGTGAGATGTTTCTGCCCAGAGAAGCTAATTAGAAACCTAGTTCCAAAGGTTTTTATTGGGGGCTTGTCCCATGGATACCCTTTGCCTAAAATGTACCAAAATTATAGACTCCCAGAAGGAAGTGGGTGTTCCGAATAAACCACGCTGTTTGCACAAATAGTCTAGGTATACTGAGCCACCCTCAGAGAACAGGGGGTTCTCCTGAAACTCAAGATCTTAGATGCCACTCAAGAGCCAACACTGCAAGAAAGCCTCCCTAAGGATAGCAGCCTCAGATCTACTATGTTACCCTTTACCACACAACTAAATGCCAGCAGCCTTGTCTCTATATATGTGGTCTCAACCAAGGGGAAGAGAATCAATCCAATTGATGGTTTGGTGCTGGGCATGTCATCCCTCATGGATGCACACATATAGCACTTCTTCAGCTTCTTATCCCAACTTCAATAATAAGAACTGTGTGATATTTAACTTAACAACTATTACACTGGCTGGAATCTGGGCTGGCCTTGCAACTTCCTCTGACTAATAAAATGTGGCAGAAATAACATGGTGTGAGTTCCAGAACCTAGAACTGAAGAGGTCTTGCAATTTCTGCCTTTACCCTCTTGGAATGCTGTCCCAAGACTGCCTACAGGGAGCTGTATGAGGAAGTCAAGGTGTCCAAGGCTACAGCCTACACCAACTTCTAGACCTTAATTGAGCCCAACTGGGATCTTCTAGCCCTGCCCATCTTGTGGCTAAAGGAGAGAGCCCCGGAAAAACTGGCAAAGAAATTAACTAGCAGCCCACAGAATTGTGAGAAATAATAAATCACTGTTGTTTCAAGCTACTAAATTTTGGAGTGGTTTGTTATATGGCAATAAATAACTCATAAAAAGCAGTGGAGCTTGTTTTCCTTGAACCTTTCTCTGCATTCCTGCAAAGCTTCTTACTTTATAAATTGAATTTGACTTCACAAAGGAGGTCCTTCTCCTTTACTTACCTCTCTGCTCCTGTCTTTCCCTATTGATTTTCCTGATGCTAAACCAAAATCAATGCATAAACCGGGTTAACAAGACAGGACCCTCCTTGACAGGGGGAAGGAGAGAAGGCCAGGGATAGGAGGAGGGGAAAATCTCAAAGAAGACAAAGGAAACATTCTTTGGAAGGCAATATTAATAAATCTTATATCTTTCACCAAACAAGATAACAATCAGAATCTCTGGCCTTCCAGGGACATCATATCACCTCCATATAAAAGAGAACCACAGCTCTGCCTTCTTCCAATGCCTTGTCTAAGGAAACAAGGCCATCCCTCTGGTGGCTTCCTTTCCTTCCTTCTGAACCATTTTTGCCAGTCATAACTATCTTTCAGTTCATCTTCTTTCCTGTCTTCCACACTAAGCTCAGCTCCTAAGGTGTTTGCTGGTCTCATTATCTGATGAATTCTGTCACCTAGAACAATGCTTAGTATGTGGCAGAGGCTCTCAAATATTTGTTGACCGAATGAATGAATAGATGAATGACTAAATGAATGAAGGAATGAACAGATCTTATATTTTCTGGAAATAGGTTTGTGGTCGCTTTAACTTTGGAGAAAGGGAGCAGGAAGAAGGGTTAAAAACTGCAGAAGCAGCCGGGCTCGGTGGCTCAGCCTGTCATCCCACGCCTTTGGGAGGCTGAGGTGAGTGGATGGCCTGAGCCCGCGGGTTCAAGGCCCGCCTGGGCGGCGAGACCTCATCTATACAATCAATCAAAAAATCAGCCGGGCGTGGTAGTGCGCGCCTGTAGTTCCAGCTACTCGGAAGGCTGAGGCGGAAGGATCGCCGGAGCCCAGCGGGTCAAGGCTGCGGTGGCCGGGAGCGGCCGCTGCACTCCAGTCTGGGCAACGGAGTGAGAATTCAACTCAAAAAATAAATAAATAAATAAAAATAGCAGAATCATATTATTATTATTATTATCTTATAAGTGAAAATAACAAGAATATTAGTACTTAGATAGGTAAGAATATTAGTACTTACCTAGGTGCTGTTCTAAATCCTCTACATGTATGAAATCCTTACTTCTCACAAAAACTGTGTTTTTGTAGGTTTTTTACCTCCACTTTACAAATGTTTATCACCTCCATTTTACAAAGGAGAAAACCAAGGCCTAGAGAGGGGAAGTGAGTTGTCTAATGCCACCCAATTAGTGCATGGCCAAGAATGGACTTGACCTCGGGCTGGCTGACTTTAGAGTCTATGCTATGAACCAGTATATTACACAGCTTCTTAAAGAAGCAAGCATAGAAGGAAGAGTTTTTTTTTAAATGGAGGGGCACAGAGAGAAAGAAAAAGCAATTCTTGTCATTGTGGTGTAAGACATAACATTAAGGTTCACCATTAGGAGCTGCCTGGATGTCTGGTAAAGATTGGGAGGATCTCAAATGGCCTAACATCAAGTTTCCTCCCTACTCTGCTCTCTTAGATATGGCCTGCTCACCAAAAAAAATCCTCCTTATCAAAAGGACCATACATGGTTCCTGCTTGTCCTTAAATAGTGGGTTTCAGTTTCATACCAGTCTACAAAATTATTCAAACAAACCAGTATCATTCTCCTGTAAGAACCAGGGAACACCTGCCCTCTTAATACTACAAAGCCTACCTTCTGCAGCTCCTGGTTGTCTACTCTGTTCCTGAGTGCAACTTCTGTGTGGCCCCATATGCTGTATGGTATCTTCCTTCTCCAGGTTGTGAGTGACTAATAAACTGCTGTCCTCCTCATCTGTCCATGTCAGGTATTGTGTGTTTGGTTATCCCTATAACTCTAGGACAGGAATCTCTTCCTCATAAACAGAGTGAATAGGAGGTGATTAAAATAGCCATGAGAGCCTGGCTCGGTGGCTCAGCCTGTAATCCCGCGCCTTTGGGAGACTGAGGTGAGTGGTTTGCCTGAGCC